>NC_084647.1:26097493-26212493 GCF_019802595.1 Syngnathoides biaculeatus | reverse complement strand
GAATGATTGTTTTGCTCATTAAAATGGTGCCTGTAGCATTGTCGTTGTTGAAAAGTGAATGTGAGAGGTGGTTGGTCCTTGTGGAGCACCGTGGTGTTATGCCAGCTGTTCAAAGTTGTCTTTTCTGTAACCTGCTCCATACCCATTAAATCCCTCCTTCTTGAACCTTTTTTTAGCTGAAAGCTTTGACAAAACACCTCTAAACAGTAGAGCAATAATCCAATTACCCCCCCAAAAAACATGGCTATTAATAACTGAAGATATCATGCAACGACGGTACTAAATTTACTGTGCTGTGTCACATGCAGCCATGACTTAAACTGACATATTTTAAGCCACTCGGTGTCAAATGCTATAGTTTATTGTTCACTGATGCAGTCATAAAGGGGAAGGAGAAAGTACATTAGGAACAGTCTTAAGTGCCTCATCTGTTGCTTCCGAACTAGCAGACTGTTCAGCATTGCGCATGTGTCCTCAGGATAGGACTGGCTGCCTGCTTCGTCTTGAACCACATTTTCTCTAGCACAGTGGTCCCCAAGCCCCGATTCATGAGGCATTTGTTTCCATGCCACATAGAAGCAATGACCAATATACAGTACATTATTTCCATTGCATTGCGTTTTCACTTCCAATGTTAAATTTTTTTAAAATAACCACATTTTCTCCGCTGCAGCAGCTGTGTCGCAGTTGACGCATCAACACTGCAGAGAACCCTGCACCAGTTTCGTTTCTGCTTTCAGCCGACTCGCTCACACGACGGCGGCCAAGCTCAAAGAACAAATCATTTCATAGTGATTTAGTTCATAACATTCACAGAAAAGATTTATTTTGAACAAAACAACACTAGCCTGCACATGTAGTCACGTGATGCTTTACTAAAAAGTCTGCAAACTAGCAAAAATAAGTTTAAAAAAAAAATCTCAGAAAAGGAAAAGGGCCACCCGAGGAGTTAGAAGAGCCTGGCTGTATAGACAGTGGGCAAAAAAAGTCTTTTGTCCACCACCAATTGTGCAAGTTATTTCACTTATAAAGATGATAGGCCTGTAATATTTAAAATAGAAATAAAATAAAATAAAAATTAAAAAAAATAACCTCACCACTGTTTTATAAATTTCGCCCTTCATCCTGGGTGATACTCTTCTGTCACATAACATACCAGAAACCTTCTGCCAGCTGTTCCAACCTGCTGGGACCAGTTTCTTCACTTCCTTACCACACTCACCATTGCTCTAGATTGTTGAACCCAAGTATTTGAAGTTGTTCACCCTCGCTATCTCTTCTCCCAGGAGCCTCAATCTTCCCCCTACACCCTTCTCGTTCACGCACATATATTCAGTTTTACTTTGGCTAATCTTCATTCCTGTCCTTTCCAGTGCATGCCTGCATCTTTTTAATTGTTCCTCCACCTGCTCCCTGCTTTCACTGCAAATCACAATATCATCTGCGAACATCATGGTCCAAGGGGATTCCAGTCTAACCTCATCTGTCAGCCTATCCATTACCACAGCAAACAGGAAGCAGCTCAGAGCTGATCCCTGATGCAGTCCCACCTCCATCTTAAATTCCTCTGTCACACCTAAGGCACACCTCACCACTGTTCTGCTCCCCTCATACATGTCCTGTACTATTCTAACATATTTCTCCACCACACCAGACTTCTGCATACAGTACCACAGTTCCTCTCTTGGTACTCTCTATTTCCACAAAGACACAATGTAGCTCCGTGTGACCTTCTCTGTACTTTTCCACTAGCATCCTGAAGGCAAATAATGCATCTGTGGTACTCTTTGTAGGCATAAAACCATACTGTTCAAATACTTATTTCTGTCTTGAGTCCAGCCTCAACAACTCTTTCCCATAACTTAATTGTGTGACTCAATTTTATTCCTCTAAAGTTCAACCAGCTCCGCACATAGCCTTTGCTCTCAAGTAGTCACCTTATGTTGATATACTTTGTTTCAAACAGATGGCTTTGTCCAAAATAAAGCCTTCACCAACTCAGCAATGATTCCCCTGATCTGCTGTGGAGTAGATAAACTCCCCCAGTTACCAGTTGCATATTTATGAAATTCTTTCATTCTCATAATTCCAATACTTTGCTGTATGGCTGGGATGAAGTCCATGGTGATATTGGCCTTTTTTACAAATAAAAATATAGCTTTTGCCTTTAGGTGACAGCTACATTGTGATATTCGTTCCTGGAATAGGAGCTCATTTGATTAAGTTCTAATTTTAGGACAGTGACAGCCAACTGCGAGATGTAGCAATGGAGAACCGGCGGTGCGTCTAACGTGTGTCATCCTGACAGACTGAACCAGAAGAGGATGTACCTGCAGCAGACACAGGGTCTGGGCCTGCCGGTGTACTTCAATCAGATGCAGATCGCTGAAGGGTCCTATCCGGCGAGTGGCATCCCACTGGACCCCGCTGCATCCCAGAATCCCCCCCAGGTGACCCCAATGTCTAGCAGTGGCCCGCAGCCTCAATCACAGCAAGGATCCTCGTCCCCATACAGCCACCCCCACAGCCTGAGCCCCCTTCTGGAACCAGGGGAGGGCGTGCTTTATGACCCATACATGAGTCATCACCACTACGCACAGCACCTGGCCCCTGTCCCTCACCTTCAACACCACCACCATCACCAGTCGCCTCAAGAAACCTCAGCTATGAGTCTCGGTTTCTGCTACCCTGTAGAGCAGCAGGTCCAGTGCCCCTCCACTGAAGTCCCAACCCCAGGACAGTACGATTTCCACCTTGACCTAGGATCGCTCCAGCCTCCCGCCATTGGAGAGGTGGCGGGGCATGTGGCGGGGGCCTCTGGGGAGTCAGGCCCACCCGAGGGTCTTGTTCTGACGGAGCTGCAGAACCCACTCGTGGACGGTGAGATGATGGAGACGGTGGACTCCCAGCAAGGCTTCGTGCTGGTTAATTAAAGCCTCACAGGGGGCCGGATTGAAGCAGTATTGAGAGCCCACACAGAGATTTGGAGACATAAGCATAGCAACAGGGAAAATGCCGACTTTCGTACGACCAACGAAAACTGAATTTCGTAGTTGGGATGAATCTCGGGGAACCTTTCGTACCAAAAGCCCTCCCTTAGCTGACCTCCTTTTCTTCCCTCTACTCCTCTTCCGCCTTGGATGAACGAGGAGAAGGCCAACGTGCCGACGCGGTCAGAACTCATCGCGAGGATGCTTCATTGGCCGCCCTTGTGCCCCTAGTGAGAGGACATGATCCTGATAAGGTGTTGAGGACGACTGCAGCATTTCACGTGGTTTGAAACTAGTGAACTGTTTTGGGGACTGGCTGGCAATTAAAAGCACAAAATGGTTGACAGAATGGCTCGCCGATTGAGCATTTAGACTATTTTTGATATGCAGCTTAAGGTACATGTACCGGTTGGACAACCACATTACTAGTGAGACAAGGCTGTTCACTTATTGACGTCTGCACAATACTAGTACCACTAGTGAAACGCTGGATAACTGGTACATATATATATTTTTTAAATTTCAGTAGTAGTACTAGTAACACCATTGTCAAAAGTCTTGCTTGTCCTAAAGTCATTTCACCGTTTATTCGCAGTGGGCTAGTTTCAGTTTATAATTCAGCATACCAGTTACATATTAAAAAATATACAATGTTGCTGTATTTATTCACTGTTCTTGATATCCCCCCCCCTAACTAGTGCCCTAGTACTCACTATTAGGAAAAATTCATGTTACTAGTGATGCACAAGTGCACTAGTTAACATCTGCACACTACTAGAACTCCTAGTGAAGAGCTAGGTTTTAATGAGTTGAATTTTGGGATTTCACAATTAATAGCAGGGCACAGTTTTCAATAAGTCTACAGTTTGGAAACGTAGTTGTTATACTTGTAAGGCTCCAACTACTCAAAAATATTTTCACTATGTTGATTCTTTTAATTGATGAATTGAATTAAAGAAAATGTTTTTTATTTTTTTCATTTCTATACCTTTAGTCAAACCTAGGACATTATTTTGAATTGACTGCAGACAAACAAAACACGTGATTTAGTTACTCCTTAGGGCCATGAAATTTCAGAAAATGGGACAAAAAATTTGTTTACCAAAAGCAAAAGCAGAAGTCTACAAATGCCTGATTTTGACTCAACACAATTCGTCTGCTTTCATGGAGGGTTACAAAAATCGGAGAGGATTGATTATCGATAGGCTGAAATTCCAAGGATTTGGACAACTTTAAGTTAAACACTGTGCCTAAACGAGTAATCGATTGTCAAAATAGTTTTCAATTGTCTTCATCAATATTTGGAGTTGCACTACTCATGAGGACAAAGAGCGTACTATTACACAGACCTTAGGTTGGATGTCACAGACATCAAATAAATACTGAAGCGACTTTATGGCAAGCGGTTTATTCACTGCATGGTGGTTTTCATTCATAGTTTGTTGCAAATGTGGATATCAACTGAGATACTCAAAATCCTACTAATGTGCTAAAGCTGTCCTATTGGTCAAGGCTAAGAGCACCTGTGCATGGACCTTAAGCAGAATATCAAGAAAATGGGCTCAAAGCTCAGACAGCTTGCCACAGGTGTTCTTTTAAAACAGACGCCTTGGACAGCACCAATTAGTTGTCTTCAGTCCTTTTTTTTTTTTTTTTAAGTGTGTAGAGAGCGCAATGGCCCTCATTCATCATGAAGCCCAGTTTCAAGTGTTTCGGTGTCACTTTGCACACGAGCGGGTTGTACAGATGGTCGAATTGATCACTTGCAACACTAATGATAAGGGCACACAGTATTTTTTGACAAGGCCATGGGCTAAATGAGACCACACACACATGCGACACACATTTCTGTCATTGGTGTTTCCTTTGCAACTACTGAACTGAACTGAACACTACTGAAAGGCTTCTCCACCTTCAAAGTCCGGGAGCGCTTGATTCATGTCTCATGCTAAATGAGGGCTTGGCGAGTGAATGTTTGGTGACAACTTCTTCTTCTACATATTTGTGGCAATATTGAAGCAATATTAATCCTCCGTGATGAAGACGACAAGGATGATGACGCACCTCATCTGTGCGGCCCACCCTCATATGATTGGTCGCACCGAGCTGATGACATCAGCAGCAGCACAGATGTGAGTGTGTTTTGTTTGTTTTGCACAAGTCACGAAGAATGTCATGTGACTGAAAAGGACAAAGCTTGTTCGTGAATGAATGTAATGGATGACGCCACACGTGACCACCTCTTGGACGGACAGCAACGTTGGCGGCGGCACGAGAGACACTATTTTTTTTTTTTTTTTTTTGTATTAGCATCCAGACTGTGATGAATCTAGTTGAAGTATCTTCCAGACACGACGGAGACAGAAAGTGTGTGTGTGTGTGTGTGTGTGTGTGTGTGTGTGTGTGTGTGTGTGTGTGTGTGTGTGTGTGTGTGTGTGTGTGTGTGTGCGCGCGCGTGTGTGTGTGTGCGTATGTGATTAAATCAGATGGAAAACTTGTCTAATAACTACATTGACCAACTGACTAACTGACCAACCAACAGTGACAGACTTTAAGGTCAAATCGAGCATTACAACCTTTCACTTTTGTCTAGTCGTCAATAC
Organism: Syngnathoides biaculeatus; assembly: GCF_019802595.1. NCBI lineage: Eukaryota > Metazoa > Chordata > Actinopteri > Syngnathiformes > Syngnathidae > Syngnathoides > Syngnathoides biaculeatus. The sequence continues at coordinate 26,206,900 of NC_084647.1, read as the reverse complement.
CAGTAAACAGTACACGACACTTGTTTTTTTTGTTTTTTTTTTTACCAAGGACTATTGGGGCCAAGCTGAATAGGAGAAAAGAAAAATATGTAGAAAAATGTCAGTTGAGGGGGGGTAATCCCAAATTGAGTTGAATTCATAAGATTTCTTTAGGCTGAATAAGTGGAATAAAGTCATGATGTAACAAGACAACATTCTCTAGTTAGCAATTCAAAATCCTTATTTTTACTACTAGGAAAAAAAAGTCAATTTTATAAAAACAGTCAAAATAGCTGTAAGGTGCAGGGAGAGACTGAAGAGAGGAATCAAGTTTTACACAACTAGCGAAAATGTGTAGTTATGAAATTGACAAATGGAAAAAGTTATAATTTTCGACAAAATAAAAACAAATTTCAATTTTAGAGAGTAAAGTTGTAATACAACAAAAGTCATAGTCTTAGAGCAAAGTTTTTCAAAGCGGAATAAAGTTAATGGAAGTGATAAGTTTATGATAACTAGACATTATTTTACGAGTAATTGGTCATTTTCACAATGGAAATACTACTGGGAAAATCGTAATTTTTTTTTTTTTTTTCAAAAATGGATTGTATGCAATGTACAAGGAAGAGAATAAAGTGTGCAAGATGGCTCATCTGGTAATTAAAAAGTCGCAATTTTATGAGAATAAAGTTGTAGTTTTACACATAGTCGTTACAAAGCATAGCTTAGTCTTAAGCGTGTGATTAAAAAGTTGTAGTTTTGCCAGAAGGAAGTCTTTAAACAGCGATACTCCTCATTTTTGCTGGAGTTAAGTTGTCCTTTAACTACAGTAAACCTATACAGTGGAACCTCAGAGTTTGAACATAATTGGTTCTTGTGAAGTCGTTCAAAGTTGATTTGTTCAACCTCCAAAGCATTTTTTCCATAGGAAATAATGCAAATGAGTTTAATGCATTCCCAAGCTCCAAATGGTAAATTCCTATTTGAATTCCGATTTATGTAAAAACATGTATACCCTGTATTTGAACATTAAAAAATGCACACATTGTAAGCAACCTAAATGTAAAAAAAACCTAAAACTTAAACCTAAACCTAACTTTTTGGGTCGCGGTGTGTTGACATCAGAGGGACTCCAGAAAGTCACCCTCCATGCTGATCTCCCCCCCCCCCCCCAGATTTCTACGTCCCCTAAATCGCTTCAACGCCAAGGTTCCACTATAATTTTACAAAAATAAAATGTTACTATGAGAACAGTTGTGCTCAATAGAGAGTTAACTGGTAACGTTACAAGAAAAAAGACCTTTTTTGAGAAAAGTTGCAATCGTCCACATTATAGTGTGTAGCATGTTACCACTTTTGTTGTTAGGTTAGGAAAATTTTAACGTTAAAATTTTCCCTTTCACGCTTTACACTTTCAACTTTGACATTCACTTATTACAACTTTATCATCATATGATCATCATTTCCATAAAATTAAATCTTAATATTCACTTAATGGATTCAAGCGTCATTGTAATATACTTTTGTCTTACATTGTGACTTTATTGTTGTAAAATTACATCTTTCAGAGTTTTTTTTTTTTTTTTCTGTTTTAGATTGGCCTTAATATTCATTGGTACCTACATGCAAGACATGGTAAAAATTGATTTGTCTGTTAAAAAAAAAATCGCATTAAAGTGAGACCCTGTATACTTTTTTGTTTTTCATCAATTCACGATGGAAGTATAACAAGTGTATATTTTCCTCATAATCCTGAGTGAAAGTTTTTTTTTTTCTTTTTTTCTTTCATTGCCAAGGTGTGGCAGTCAAAATTGGTAATGCCAGCAAAAATAACAATGCACTCCGTGCTCCACGAGGCATTTCAGCCATTAGACACAAAAAAGTTTTCATATTATTTTCACGTGGCACCAGTGTGCCGGACAAAGGTTTAAGAAGGACAGGAACTCACATTTGTTTGGAAAAAGTCTACAAATTAGCGTGAATTTGAGCAAGTTTGTCAGGGGAGTTTGTATTCTGTGTGCCTTTTACTTTTCACATTTCCATGATTTCTCATGGTTAGGGTTAGTTTTGTCACTCATCTCCCACCCCCCACCACCAAGTGAGTAGAAAATTTTTACAAAGGTACAAAAAAAGCAAACGGGGAAAAAAAAAAAAACAGTCCCTCAAAGAAGTCCATATGAGCCTCCATCCTTGTGTTTGTTGTTTCAATGTTTGTTTTTCTTCTGCTTGTCGGCTCAGCGGTGTCAAAAGTATTCGAGCAATATATTTGTGTATAGGTGAAGACTGAAGTCATAAGGAGCGTAGTAGTGGATCTCCAGTAGTACATTCATTTCACACACAGTCTCACTCGACTCCCTGCTGATGAAACTCAACAATATGAAATAGACTTTTCTATATTTGCCCTCATTCTTGTCGACCACACATAAGCTAACTTGCTGTTGAGATTAAAAAAGAAGGAAAAAAAAAAGGTTGCTGAACAGCTGATTGCTGCCTTGTCTGCTTTGTCTACAACTGCACACCCATGAAAATGCAGATCACGGAGTCTTTGTCACGATTGATCAACCAAAATACAGAAACATAAACACTTTTTGTGTAAAAATAGGTGAGACAAAATGTCACTAAGTGTAGTAAAAGTGATTCCTAAATATTGAAAATACCAAAGCACCCACAAAATGTTTTTTTGCCCTCATGCACTGTCAATAATTTTATCTTCCCTATATTTTACGAGAAATTTGATTTGGTAGAAGACATTAAATTATCGCAAACTGTGCTCTGAAGTTGTCTCGACACCCGCAAAACCAGATGAAAAATAGAAGAAAAACAAGTGAACATGACTGCAGAAAAATCTAATTTGTTTCTTTGAAGTCTTTATTTTTCCATATACTTTTTTGCTATTTCAGCAATAATGGAATGTTTAACTCCAATCCAGACCTACTATTCAGTATCATAAAATAGCTTTTCTTTTGTTACTTTTAATTATTATTATGTAAATGCATAAAAACTCTGCACACCCCTGTTCAAATGCCGAGTTTTTGTGAGATGCAAAAATAACTTGGACTTTTTACTTATAACCTATAAAATATATCTGAGAGGGGAAGTAAAAAAATGAACAAAAAATGGATATGGCACAAATTACAACTCGTTTGGCTGTGGCCAGAATGAGCTGATCATATTCAGACCCACCATCTTAAGGCTCTCTGTTTAACCACAATTTTCGGATGTCCTTTTCCCGACATGATTTGCTTTCTAGGAGACGCCCGATTGTTTTGTGCTAACACCGATTGCTTGTAATAATAATAATAAGAATAATAATAATATTAATTTTACTAAGTCCCGGTAAGTTCGTTCTTGCCCAGTTGGCTCGGCAGCTAGCGCAGGTACCAGGTACAAGTTGGCCAAAATGCTAAACATTGATTCACAATCCTGTTACTGTAATAATAGTAATATTACAATTAAATTAGTATTTTAAAATTTGACTAGTTGTGAAGGATTTATTCATCAATATTTTAAAATGTTTTTATGTGCCTGTGTATACAGGGACTGGAATATTTAACATGTTTTTCTCACCAACTATATTTAACACGTCACCATTTTTCTCACTAAATACAACTTCTAGAGCCGCTATTGACCTGAAAATTTTTACCAGATGTCGGGGACAACCCAAGTAATCCATCTAGGCAAAGCAAGTCCAAAAAAAAAAATAGAATGAAGTTAAAATGTGTGTAAAAATGTCACATAATACAGGGGGGAAATTCCCGAACATATGAAGAATAGGAGATGCAAAAAGGCATGGAAATAAATAAAATCTATCAATAATCACACAGCAATCCAGCCCCTTTTCAGTGCAATTGATTATTACCTGTTTCAGTCCTAATTGATGGCCTACAAAAAGGTCTCATTTGCCAAGGTGAGAGTCTAGACACATCTCATGATGGGCTGTCTGTCTCAAGACCAGCCCGAACTAATTGTGACAAAACAACGATGACATTGGTGACAGGCACCCTTTGTTGGGGCCTTAATGTGTAATCACAAGGACAACCATACCGCCATAAATTTGCCTTGATCAGGTGTTCCTTTCAAGAGTTCTGACAGAGAAGCGCAAAGAATAATCAGAAATCTGCTTGTGTGGAGGAATTTGGGCCAAAATCAGACCAGAGCATCCATCTGTTTTTCTAGCCACTTATCCTCACAAGGGTCACAGGAGCGCTGGAGCCACCCCACCTACCAACGGGCAGGGTACACCCTGAACTGGTTGCCAGTCACAGGGCACGTATCCACACTGTCACTGAGCGGGAATTGATCCCATGTTGCCCGCACCAAAGGCAGGCATGTGTACCACTACACCATCAGTGACTCTCAGACCTGAACAATGCATGACAAGTTTCTCCATAAAGAAGGAGTTTTGAAGCTGTCATCACAAATAAAGTAATATCATTTGTACAGAGTGTGTTCAATATTTTCCTTCCTGTATCATTTACACCTGTAAACACAACTTGACTTTTGATCTCGTTCTAGTTTTTTTTTATGTATGACTTACTTGGGTTGTTGCCAACATGGTGAAATTTTCAGGTCAATAGCACCTTTGGAAATATCCATCCATCCATTTTCTGACCCGCTTGTCCTCACAAAGGTCGGGGGAGTGCTGGAGCCTATCCCAGCTGTCAACGGGCAGGAGGCAGGGTACACCCTAAACTGGTCGCTAATCAGTCGCACTCACAGTCACACCTAGGGGCAATTTAGAGAACACGGGGAGAGCATGGAAAAACTCCACACAGGCAGTGCCAGGATTTGATCCCCGGTCCTCAGAACTTTCTAAACATTTCAACAATTTTCCTCTTTAATCACCACAATAAGGTTCCAAATTTTCCTAATGTAGATGGAAAGGACCGGAGGGGGAGAGAGACAGGCATGCAGTAAGTAGTTTGTCCCACTTGTGCAGAGGAAACGTGACGATGTGTTCTGGTGTCATTTAGCCAAGGACGCTTAATCCGTCGGACGACTCGCAGGTGTGACGGAGGCTGATGGGATCTCTTCATGGAAAAACAAGACCGCAAACTGGTCTTTTCTGGGAATATGATCACACCCAGTGTGAAGGACACACGCTTGACCCCCGCTGGGGTGCCAGATCCTGTTCACTATCACGTCAATAATGAGCGGTCGCACTTTCAGCTTGGTTTATGTTGGACAAGGAAGGATGGCGAAATGTCAAAATAAAAATCTCACGACAATCGTATGATACCAAAATAAATTTTAATACATGATATAGCACAGTCATCCATCAAGTATGGAAAAAAATTATTAAACATTTCTCCCAAGTGCAAAAAATGATTAGATTAGTAGATTATTTTTTTGAAGGAATACAGTATTACAAGGAATACGTGATGAAAATAAAATGTACTTTAATATTGAAATCATCCATCCATCCATTTTCTGTGCCACTTATCCTCACGAGGGTCGCAGGGAGTACTGGCGCCTATCCCAGCTGTCAACGGGCGGGAGGCGGGGTATACCCTGAACTGGGAGCCAGCCAATCGCAGGGCACATGGAGACAGACAACAGTCGCACTCAAAATCACGCCTCGCGGAAATTTAGCGTGTCCAATTATTGTTGCATGTTTTTGGGATGGGGGAGGAAACGAGTGCACGGTGAGAACACGCAAACCCCACACAGCCGGGTCCAGGATTGAACCCGGACCTCAGAACTGTGAGGCCAATGCTTTCCATCTGTTCCACCGTGCTACCTACTGAAATGATGTGACTGAGAAGTAAGTAATGTTGAAATAAAAGCTTTAATTTGATGTGCAGCAACCTTCCTTGAATTGGGTTACTTTTTTTTTTAACTGTACAAGTATTGTTTTGCACACTGCCCAACACAGTAATAAAATAATAAAATGGATCCTGTTACTCTGTCCATCCAACCGCTGAAGTTTACTTTGCTTGTGCACATCAAATTGTGGCTACAACTCCTGCTTTTTTCATATTTGCAAAATGGTTCGCTGATAAGGACAAACGCACGACTTTGTAAAACGCGCACAGGTCGTGTCATATCAGGCCCCCGAGTGCGGTGTGATGACATCAGCGGTTGTCATGACAACATCCATCTGGTTTTTTGCCAGCAGTAGATGAGGGCGCAGGATCCGGATTAGAGCTGTACCACTCATTTAAAAAAAAAAAGATATTAATAAGGCTCTACCTTCTCTAGATGAATACGCACTCCTGACTCAGTGAGTGACTTCCTCTTTCCGCTGCCTTCTTCCTACGTGCTGTAAATATTTTGCACTCTTGGGATTATCTGCGGAACCCAAAAATTGCCCTCCCTCTGGAGCGCTTCCATGAAATCGTCTCATCAAGAAGAATCCCGCTGCATGCGGGAATGTGGGCGCGTTTCTCAACAGCCGGCAAACACATTCTGAGCAGCAGATGGACTCAGTCGCAAGTCACACGACAGCGCCGAACAGCGCCAGGATTAAAAATATATATATCATGATAAATAATCAAATGTATTTGATCCATTACCTTCCTTGTGTCATTATCACTCACTACGTTATGCACTTTTGTTTTTGCACCCATTTTTCTGTTGTTGGACTTTAAATGCTCGTCACGGATTGTCCATAATACTTTGAAGACATCCTCACTTCCACGAGTACGCCTTCCTATGAGGAGGCAGAGTCTGGACTCTCTCAGGCGGGCCCACAGAGGTGGTTAAAAAGCTCCCCGGGGGGGGTGGATGAGATCCCCCCCCCCCCCGAGTTCCCAAAGGTTCTAGATGTTGTGGGGCTGTCCAGAAGACAGGCCTCTCCCAACATCCCGGGGACCTTGCCTCTGGACCTTTGGAAGGGGGACTGTATGGCAACCACAAGGGGATCACACTCTTCAGCCTCCCTGGAGTGGTCTTGTCAGGGCTTCTGGAGAGGAGGGTCCCTCAGGAAGTTGGATCTCAGATACACGATGAGCAGTGTGGTCTTCGTACCGTCGATCAACTCGACACCCTCAGGAAGATTCTCGGCGGGTTCGCCCAAAACATCTACATGGTTTTATGGACTTGGAGAAGTCATGTCAGGGATTTGGGTGGTGTATGGGGTACATGAACCCCTGGTACGGTTTCAAAGTTTCAAAATTTGGTCCGCAGTCCCAAATATTTTTTTTCCATCTTTTCAAACATTTAAGGCCTTTCAAACATATCCATCCATGTTCTTAGCTGCTTATCCTTACAAGGGTCACGGGAGTGCTGGAGCCTATCCCAGTTGTCAACGGGCAGGAGGCGGGGCACATCCTGAACTGGTTGCCGGCCAATCGCAGGGCACATTGAGACAAACAGCCACACTCACAATCACACCTAGGGTCAAATTAATGCTTTCAAACATATGTACTAGATGATTGTTGGCCACAAAAATTTACAAAGTAATTTTGAGCTGTTTTTTAAATATTGCTTCAATTGAACGGGCAATCAGATTTAACGAACAACTTCCCCCTATCAGTCTGTTCAATCGAGGTTGCACAATACACAGTATTACATATATTATCCAGCGCCTTTGTGTCTCTGGTGGATATATTTGATTTGTATGATTTTATTATTATTTTTTTTTTAACCTTTTTTCCTCTCACACACACACACACACACGATAAGCTTTTCAAGGCATAGATGAGCCATCTTTGGCATTTTTCTTTGACTGATGGAGTTCATCTCGTGTTTTTGCTGCGCGCGGAGGCTTCCGCTCAACGAGTTCCCCTCAAAAGAAGTGTCACAGTCCTGGGAGGGAGCAGCCGCATTGACGTCAGGGCCTCTCGCGGCCGCCTGCTGCCGTGCCCGCTCAAAATAACTGCGTCCAAATGACAGCGAATGGACTGCGGCCTTCCAGCCCATTGGCTGTTTTGCTTTGACGTAATCTTGTTTTAATGTACATGAGGGGTCTGATTTTAGAAAGGCTTCCACATGCGTGAGGAACAACCGTCGAGTCTCGGTGGTGCCGTCCGCCTACGCTCCTCCTCGTTCTCCTCTCGTCTTCAGAAGCACACTGATCCCTCCGAGCTGCTCCCCGAGGTGCTCTCACGCTATCTGAATGTGCTGATGTGGACCAGACGAGTGCATCACAATGCAGCAACACAAGAACAAGATGAGGAGGGCGGGGAGGGCATTTAGTTCTCATTGAGAGCTGTGCAATTTGATTTGTTCACTGTGAGAATTTATCATGGAGGTAGAACAAAAAAGATGCAATTGAATGCATGTTGTAGCGGTGCTGTTATTTATGAATGTCGTCTGGCCAGGAGGGCACGTGAGGATCAAATACGGACCCCTTTGTTCTTAAAACGCAGCACATCCAACATTTTGGATCGCCAAAACATTTTCCATACCGCTTACCCTCACTAGGGCTGTCCCAGAGAGGTATAGGGACTTATGTAATAGTCATGCAATAGTTGTATATATCTCCATCCAGATATGTGCGTTCATCTGAGATGACATGCTGTGGCGACCCCTAACGGGACAAGCCGAAAGATACTCTCAAGGGTCACGGGGAGTGCTGGAGACTGACCTGGCTGTCAACGGGCAGGAGGCGGGGTTCACCCCTGAACTGGTTGCCAGCGAATCGCAGGGCACATACAGACGAACAACCATTCGCACTCACAATCACACCTAGGGGCAATTTAGAGTGTCCAATTAATGTTGCATGTTTTTGGAATGTGGGAGGAAACCGAAGCGCCCGGAGAAAACCCACGCACACGGGGAGAACATACAAATGCCATATATATTAATTTTCAGTGTCGGTGCATGACCACTGTGAGAGAGAAAATCTAAAAAGAAAAATCCAAAAATCACAATGTATGATTTTTTTTTAAACAATTTGTGTAATACAGCTGCAAATAAGTATTTGAACACCTGAGAAAACAACTGTTAATATTTGGTACAGTGGCCTTTGTTTGCAATTACAGAGGTCAAACGTTTCCTGTAGTTTTTTACTAGGTTTGCACACACTGCAGGAGGGATTTTGGCCTACTCCTCCACACAGATCTTCTCTAGATCAGACAGGTTTCTGGGCTGTCGCTGAGAAACACGGAGTTTCAGCTCCCTCCAAAGATTTTCTTTTGGGTTTAGGTATGCATACTGGCGAGGCCACGCCAGAACCTTGATATGCTTCTTACAGAGTCACTCCTTGGTTTTCCTGGCTGTGTGTTTTGGGTCATTGCCATGTTGAAAGACACAGCCAGGGCCCATCTTCAATGCTCAGACTGAGGGAAAGAGGTTGTTCCCCAAAATCTCACAATACATGGCCACGGTCATCCTCTCCTTAATACAGTAATACAGTGCAGTCGTCCTGTCCCTTGTGCAGAAAAACACCGCCAAAGCATGATGCTACCACCCACATACTTCACAGTAGGGATGGTGTTCTTGGGTTTGGAACTCATCATTTCTCTTCCTCCTAACACGGTTAGTGGAATTATGACCAAAAAGTTCCATTTTGGTCTCATCTGACCACAAAGGTTTCTCCCATGACTCTTCTGTATCATCCAAATGGTCATTGGCAAACTTAAGACGGGCCTTGACATGTGCTGGTTTAAGCAGGGGAACCTTCCGAGCCATGCATGATTTCAAACCATGACGTCTTAGTGTATTACCAACAGTCACATTGGAAACAGCGGTCCCAGCTCTTTTCAGGTCATTGACCACGTCCTGTTGTGTAGTCCTGGGGTGATTTCTCACCTTTCTAAGGATCATTGAGACCCCACGAGGTGATATCTTGCATGGGGCTCCACTCCAATTGAGATTGATCGTCATGTTTAGCTTCTTCCATTTTCTAATGATTGCTCCAACAGTGGACCTTCTTTGGCAGGGTTCATACTCAGTCTGACCAAAAAAATGTAAGGGCTTTTTAGGGGCATTCTTAGGGGCTGACACGAAAAATTTAGGGTTGACACGGAAAAAATTTAGGGCCATCGTGGGAAATCAAGAGTAAGGAAAAAAGACTCACCCAATGGTGCCATGGGCTGTTCTTGGTTCATCAAATGTTCCAGTATGTCAGTACCTGTGACAGTGATCATGTCGCCCCTTGTGGTAGTTCTCATTGATATGACCATTGTCAACGTCTTCACATAACAGTATACAGAAAAAACAGATTCTAACGACAATTGCAACTATATACACAAATGTCTTCTACTGATGTCTGTTTCAGCACCCCTACTCTAGCTCCTTGAGCCTACCCAGTGCCTCCTCTATTTGTTGCTGCAGAGGTGCCAAAGTGGCTCTCTTGTCCTTTGCTCTGCCTCTGAGTGCATTGGCCTCGGTGATAAACCTCAGATTCCTCTTTTCTTCTGCCTCCTCACACAGCCTGTCAGCCTTCTCAATAAGCGTTGATATGTCAGTCTCTATTCTGGCTTTTTTGGCTTTGAGGCAGTAGAGATGAAAAGCGGGCAGCGATGCCAAATGTAGCCAGGTACGAAGTCTTCCTTTCCCCACAGTGGTAGTTTTTAGCAATGTCACTGTCTGGGAACATGACTGCAAACACTTTTGAATTATTTGTAACTGTGATGGCTGCAGATCACTTTTTAAGTCCACACGATCTCTGCCTTTAACGAGTCCGCCTTCGTGTATTGAACTACGTTCATAAACCCTGACTTCCGGCTGGTTGAAGTCAATGACTGGACAACTGTAGGTGCGCATGCACTGCTAGTACCACTGCCTGAAATTGATGCTTCACTATCTTGATATTTTAGAAACAGATTCATACCAACAGAAGATGAGAGACTCTTCGCCTAATCAGCGTGTCTCCTGTTTTTCCGGTGCAACTCCAGCGCTTTGACGCCCATCTTTTCAAGCTGGTAACTCTGCTTGCACAGATGGCAGTAAAACATGTGCCGATCTTTTGCATCTCAACGAACCCAGCTTCCAAACTCCTTACTTTCAACCCAAGCATCTTGAAAAATGCACTTCCCCGTGATACAAGTTGGATCGATGAAAGACGTAACGAAGACGAAGTGAAATGCCGACTCACGGAAACAAACAATGGAATATCGACGACAAGATGGCGACTCGTTGTCAACACGGTGACTTCCGTTGACAATTTCCGGCTGTTTTAAACGCCAGACGGATCGCAATTGTTTTTAAAAGATAATTTTTTTTCAGGAGAATTTTGGCGATAGAGGTCCTCCCTTTGATTTTTTATAATTTAAGGCCTTTTTAGGGGCTTGACCGGTTTTCGCGGATTTTAAGGACTTTTAGGAGCCCCTAAATGCACCTTCGAAAATTTATGGGGTTTTAGGAACTTTTAGGGACGCGTGCGAACCCTGTTTGGTCTTGGCCATGTTACAAGTTCGAGTCTTACTGACTGTATATACATATGCGGCACAGTGGATCAGTTGGAAAGTGTTGGGCCTCACAGTTTTGAGGTCCTGGGTTTGATCCCGGCCCTGCCTGTGTGGAGTTTGCATGTTCTCCCTGTGCCTGGGTGGGTTTTCTCCAGGCACTCCGGTTTCCTCCCCCATCCCCAAAACACGCAACTTTAATTGGACACTCTAAATTGCCCCCAGGTGTGATTGTGATTGTTGTTTCTCTCCATGTGCCCTGCGATTGGCTGACAACCAGTTCAGGGTGTACCCCGTCTCCTGCCTGTTGACAGCTGGGATAGGCTCCAGCACTCCCTGCAACCCTTGTGAGGATAAGCGGCAGCAAAAAAGTGGATGATGAACAGATTGATTGATGCAATAGTATCCATAATTTGGGCATCCTTTTTTAATGAACTCATGTTCATAGTTACAATTAGAAAATTAGCCATAGCACAGATTGTATATAGTGTACAGTAACCACACAAATGGGTTAATTCCAGAAAGAAACAGTCCAATTTATATTTCTGAAATTGTCCATGTGAATACGTGTGGATATAGAGGACTTGTCTTTCTCTATGGCTAATTTGGCCTTCAGCTGACCGAACATACACATGGCAGGAAGCACAGGAAGTAGCGAAAGTATAGGATGACGTCAACACAAAGGCTACCAGAAGAGGTCCGGGTTGAAAGCGGCATTGCCCTCCACAATAGACAAGCAGACGGATGCCAAACTAGCTGGAAGCAGCTGGCGGCTGAACTTCTTGCTTTGTTCTGATAGAGCCCCACCGGACCACAACTTTCATCACCACAGCTGAAGTCAGTGGGCAGAAAGCACACGGGCCATGTTAGGGAGAAGTAAAGTCTGCGGTGGAGCAAGTTTGGGGGGGGGGGGTCAAGGACCAAATTTTGTATTTTGATTGGACAAATGGGCTTGGTCATTTGAAGATGAGGTTCAAAATGTCTCAAACCTAACCTAACCCGCTCACTTTCTATTGGTCAAGAGGGAGGGATTCTATTATTCACAAATATTTAATGAAATGCTATTGCTGAACTGTAATTTAAAATCAGTTGACAAATCATTTGAGATGAATTATTTTGCATACTATAGTCTAATTACAACCAAAACTATAGGCTCACACAAGGAAAAAAATAAACTGTAGGAAGTTCTTGCATGTTGTGATCTTGAGCCCAAAGGGGGGGGGGGGTGTAGGAGTTGCAAGTTAGTGAACGTTAGTGTGTCCACAGGTTGGATGATGTCAATGTGACTTCCTGTCAAGTGTCGAGTCAATAAAAGAACACGTGACACCAAAATGTTCTCTGTTACTTTATTCAGATGAAGATACAGTAGAACGGCATCAAATGTGTGAAGCACTGAAAAGAACAATAAAAGCACACTGGTCATCAACAATGTTGAACAACAACTTTCTCGTCCATACGAGTCTTGTCCACCCCCCACCCCCAACGACAACAACACCATTAAAACACAACTTTGCCAAATAACCTTGGAGGAATCATACTGATGGAGCAATTTTCAAGGACTTCAATCAAATCTGAATTCTTTCAAGTCCATGTTTGTTTCCTGGTTGCTCCTCTTGTTATTGTACTTCTATTTTGACAACTAGAGAGACAAACTGATTTCTGTGTCAATTTTTCTTGTCAAGAGCTTTTTGATCTTCATTGAGCCGTGAAATTGTATTCAGTGCGAGGTGGATTTGAGTCAATGTGTGTTGCAGTAACATAACTTTAACCAACAACAGCTAACTGCTAGAGTGCATGAATGTGTTCAACCATCTCACATGTATTGTGTAAAGTATATATAAAGCAAGGGTGGGGGAACCATTTTGCTTCCATACAGTCCTTTGAGGGCCCACATTTCAGGAGCGACTCGTTTCTAGAACAGCACAGCAGGCCAGATCAAATGCTCTTGTCTGGTGTACCGAAAAAAAAACCAAAAAAAACAAAACAAAAAAAAAAAAAAAACTGTTGACTTCTTTGATTGGCACAAATCCACTACTTTCTCCTGTCTTGTAAGGACAGACAGCAACATGACAAGAAAGCTGGTCCTTATCAGTCTATGAAGATGTCACGTCTGAACCACTTGTAGTAGTAGTAGTAGTTAGAATATCACATTTTGATGTTGCTAAAACAATCAAGTAAAAGAGGAATGTGAGATGGGGTCGGTAGCTAGCTGGTGACTATTAGTCAGCATGCAGCACTTGACTGTGAAGCATCCATTTACAGTGACGGGCTTGAAGGATGGCGGGACAGGAGGAAAAATCTTACTTATCAGATTGGTCTATACAGTTAGCCATTGATCTTGAACATCAATAAATATCTTGAAAAACGGTTGAGTCGAGACTTCACTTATGCCAAAGAGCTGCAGGTAGAGAGAAAAACATTAGAAAGCCAAAGGCAGGAGATGTCTTTTGTGTTGCTAGGAGTGCTTACCACTGATGGCTTCCTGCGCAAAGTACTTGACGTCCATGTCGGTATCAGTGGCCAGCTTTTCCAGCACTGGCTTCACTTCACCCTGCAGCGTGCTGATCGCACAAAATGGCGGCCGGTCAGGCGCTGGCGCAAACGCACAGCCGCGGACGCTCCGGTGATTGCGACGAGGAGGACTTACCCTTCGTCCAGGATGGGGCCGATCTTCTGCAGAGATTTGGCCACGTTGAAGCGCACGTTGGCCACCTGGTCGTTGGACATCTTGAGGACCACGGGGAGCATCTGCTTGGTGGTGATTTCCTGACCGCATGCATCAGACAGGGCCTGGAAGCCAAATGATATATTTTTGTATATGTACAGACAAAGGGAGGATGGAATTTCAAAAGGAGGAAGGAGAGCAGCCATTTTGTTCAAAAACATGTGCAGGACTTCTACTAGGAACAACTATATACGGTGTAGTGGTGAGTTGTATTTTTAATCATTTTTACTTCTACGCCTGAATATAAAAATAGCCTGTGGTGTACCCCCCCTCCAAAAAAAAAAAAAAAAAGACAAATAAATAAATTGACTCAAGTTTTACCCTTACAGTGCCCTGCAGTTCAATGTGGGAGACATGTTGCACACCCACACATAATAGGTGAAACCTAAAAAGAAAACTGTATAGCTTTCACACTTCTAAAACTTTAAACTTTTTTTTTTTTAAACAATTTCAAGCATAAAAATGCATACATGCTGAACATACTGTACTGCATGTATGTCTTCAATCCATGCATGAGATTCCTGCGATTCAATAAATGCTAAAAAGGTCCATTCGTGATTGCCCCTCTCCGTTTCCACGTGCAAGTAACCAGACTGTCAAACCAATTGCTGAAGAAGCCGACCACGCACGGTGCAAACATTTAAGTCTGGCTAGAAGTGAATTTCTTTACATCGGAAGCTCTGCGACTGTGACGCACCCAACTAGGCATAAATAGACTCTGCACCTGTACATTTACAACTGAAAAAGTCTTTTGGATTAAAAGGTAAAATGATGAGAGACTCACATTGATGCAGAAAAGAGTGGTCATCCTGTGGAGGTAATTGGGGTCGTTGGCCATGCCCAAAACTTTGGGCACAATGGTGTTCTGCGCCCACTCTGCTCCAAACCTCTCCACGAGCTTCATCAGGTTACAGGTGGCAGCCTCGCGGATGGCGTACACTGCACGACAAAAAAAAAAAAAAAAAAAAAACATATGATATTGTAGTAGTGCGCCGAGCTCACCGAGGGAAGTCTGTCACAGTGAGGCACGTCGCCCAATAGTTTAGCTTGAAAACCGCCCGTCTGTCTCATCCACGTTGGTTAAATTCATCACGCAAGCAGCAGAAAGAACTTTTGAAAATATGCTTGTGTAACAAGTGATCAAATAAGTAATCGCCTTTGTAAAGCATCGCACCATGAAAATTCATTTGAATGAAACTTAGATATGCAACTATGCAGTTTTTTTTTTTTTTTTTTTAGATGTGCCATCGTACTGCAGATTGCACTTCATCTTTATTGGTAAGTGATGATCCCGATCCCAAACTTTGAACATTCTTTCACAGTCTGGCTTGAAATCACGTGATGCACCCAACAGCTTAACATTGATTAGCAAGAGAAATTGATCCCTCCAAACCTTTCAAGTCAGAGATATTGCTTCAACCTTTTGTTTCATCTACTTGTTCACTAATATGTTGCAGCCCTATTTAACTGAACCCATTCCTTTTCAAGTCAGATAGCCATTTTGAAAGGAGGAGTCATTTTTCTTTACATTGGAATGTCAATGTTAAAATGTTATTCCACAAGTTCCATTTTATGGATCAAATTGACATTTTATATGAGATCGTTTAATTTGAAAAGAAGAGACATCTTCAATCAGAGCCAGGGAATGGATCATGTCGATCTGCATTTGTATGACCGTTCTGTCACCCAGTTAAAGCATCAGCACGTACAAGATCAAAAAAGTATAGTTTCACCCTACCATGATCAATAAGCCAAGCCATACAAAGAGTATTCAGCTTCTCGTCGAAGAATTCCACTCCCTGCACAGAAAAACACAATCACACACGTACTTTGTGCACTCTCTAAAAGTACCAACACTTTACTGCTTACTTGATGTCAAATGTATCTGTTAGAAAAAGGTAACTTCAGTTACTTTCACCAGCTTCCAAATGGCAGGAAAGTCACTTATCCACAGTAGAAAAAATGAGCATTAACTTAACAAGTATTACTTGGTAATGTACACCACAAGTTAGGGAATGATAAAAATTAACAAATGACTTATTAGTGTAAATGAAGAGGCCCTGTAGCTCAGTGGTTAGAGCACTGGTTTGATAAACCAGGGGTTGTGGGTTCGTATCCCACTGGGGCCTCCACTCCCTGAGAAGGGTTGCGTCAGGAAGGGCATCCGGCGTAAAAATTGTGCCAAACATTTGTGCGTTCATCTGAGATGGCACGCTGTGGCGACCCCGAAAGGGACAAGCCGAAAGAAACTTACTTTACTTTTAGTGTAAATGAAGCCACATTAAATGTGCAAAGCAGAGCAGGCTTGAGATGCCAAATCGCCAGCTAAATATAAACAAAACTCAGCACACTTCTTTAAAGACTTGAACAGTTGGAAAGACGGAAGCAACCTTGCTGATTGTGTGCGAGTGTGTGCACACTGATAGAAATACAACGAACCTTTGTATTATCCTCTTTACTCAAACTCCAAATTGGGACTGCATTTCCAGTATGGCAATCCCCCGTGCCCATCCATTGTGTTTGTGTTGCTGACTACGTGGGTCGTGTGTTCTGTGTTATTAGTCATTAATAAAACAAGGGCTGAAAATGGTCAACAGTTATTACATGCACTGTGACCTAATCAAGTGTCTTGGTTATTGACTTGCCAAGCACTGGAGGTTTTTTTTTTTTTTTTTTAAAAGATAAATATCACTTCCTTGAGCACAAATAGCACATTTTATGAATGAACAAATATTAAGATCCGGCTTTCATTAACAACAAAAGTCATTATTGGCATATAAAGTAACTCATCTGACGACTGTAAAAAAAAGTGATGCGTTAGATTACTTAAGAGGTCACCAGACCTCATTATTTTTTTGACTCTGGAATTACTTCCTACCAGTTGACCGGCCAACAGGGGCATGTACTCTATAATGGCCAAGCGGACCCTCCACTTGGCGTCCTCGGCCAGCTCCACAATGGCCGGCAGGAGCGACTGGGACAGCTGACGGATGCCGATCACCTCGTTGACACAGTCCAGGTTGGAGATGATGTTGAGACGCACCTCGGGGCACTGTGTGGACACACGGCAGTCAAAATCAAAAAAGGTTGCATACGGAGATGAGCCAGTAGTGACCTGGTATATTATTGGGCCAATAGCGTAGCGGCCTTTTCGATCGCTATTGAGTACTTTGAAGGTTGCTGACACATAAGGGGGGGGGGGGGAGAGAGAGAGAGAGAGAGAGAGAGAGAGAGAGAGAGGAGAGAGAGAGAGAGAGAGAGAGAATCCTCCTCACCACAAGTCAGCAAATCGTGTCTCACAAAGAAAAGCCTTTTATGTTGAAAATTTATACTAGTCGTAAAATGCTAATGCTATAATGAAGTGCACTTATACAGAACTACCTCCATCGTACAGTGTGGCCCAAAGTACCTAAAATTAAAAAAAAAAATTAAAAAAAAAAATTCTCATTCAACCATCACACAGAACATTCAGAACACCAATGTGTGGCTGCTGCCAGGCTTACTGGACGAAAATTAAGTGTTCAGTATCTTGCTCAAGGACACTTCAACACCAGACCGTCTGAGCCAGGATTCAAACCAGTGACCCTTCAGTCACTGGACGAAACATTCTACTGAGCCACCAGCCCAGAGTTTCTACTTGTATCATGGAGTACTCAAGAGTGAACGCTTCTACTGGTATCGGTCTAGAAAAAGAAAATCAGTATCGAACATCCATTTCTATAACAATAACTACAGTGTAATAATGATGTACTTTTATTACAGAGACTATTGGAACAGTGATTTTCCTTCGTGCATGAATAAAGGACTTACCCAAATACAATTTAACAAGCAAAGATCAAGGAGTATTTTGCTTTACAAAGTAGTTCTGTTCGACGAAACCCAAAAATAGTACAGCAAGGCACCTACCAACGCAATCGTAAAGACAATTACAATAAACATTTGGGTTTAAACACCTTATAGCCAATGCGAAAGAGTTCCGGCGGCAAGCGAGCATGCCATCTTGCGCCACAGGATAATTGTTAAGCCTCAACGCAAACTCATTCATTTTACGCCTTTCCTACCTGCGTCGAGTGCAACCTTTGTAATCTGAGGACAACCTGCACAACCTTTTCCGTTTATCCCCTCACAGCACAAAAACTAAAGGAATACAGAGTAATTTGGCTATTCCTGTGTGTCAAAACAAATGATTAACCGGGATAATAAAGTAGTGTTCTTTCCAAAGCCGACCACCGTGTTGCCAACAATGTTGACCACCTTTAATTAACTCCACGCAGGAAATTTAGGGCATGTTAAAAGCTCAGGAAATTTTCATGAGCATACTCCAGAAAACACAATTTGACAATCTGAGCTGCCTAGTTTACAATATAAATAAAAGGTTGAAAAACAGTTGCCTCCATTAGGAGAGGGAGGGGGAGGGAAAGGAAAAAAAAAAAAAAAAAAAAAAAAAAAAAAAAAAAAGCCATACGAGCTTCACCTTAAATTATTGAAGTTTTGCACGTCAAAGCTGTCAGTGTCTGGACTGTAATCTAATTAGACACTCTTAATCTTGTTTCGCTGCAACAAGAAAGTGGGCCAACTTTAAATAGGACTGAGGAAAGCAGAGGTATAGAAGACTCTTTCAACTTTTTGAAAACATTTATCCAATAGAAGTGTTTGGACAAAGCATGACAGTGCTGCAGAAGATTCCAACAGCTATTCAATATGTTTTACCTGGTTTAAAAAAAAAACAAAAAAAAAAATGCATAAAAATCATACGGCAATAGCAAACACGTCAGAGGCCATGTAGTTCAGTGAAAATTGAGAAGGAGAGAAACAAAAGTGCATTTTCTCTACCTCGTCCTTGAGCTGCGCCAGGAAGAGAGGCAGTAAATGCTCTATTGTGTTATCCTTGCCCAAGATGGCAGAAAGGCCCATAATGACCAAGGCCAGTGCTGACTTCACATGTTGGTTGGTGTCCGAAACCAGTTCCTGCACACAGGTGACAACACACAAACATCAGTACTAGTAGTTGCTGGATGCCCATAGTGTAAGATAAGTCAATTTTTAAAAATACATTTTACTTATAAATGTTTTAACTCTCAAATTTAGCACAAAAGAAAAAAAGATGGATTACCATCATACATCGGTTTACACTTCATAGGCAACTACTGCCCCCTGCTGTTGGAAAGCTGTACAAAACGCAGGCCAATTCAAATATTGTCATCTTGAGAAATAATGAGCAGCACTTCATACGAGTTGTTTCTTCAAGGTGTCAGCAAAGCTCATAAAAAATTACAAGGTCGGCTGTACAAAGATGTCTTAGGTGTCCTCCACAACAAATTGAGTCCAAAGTTCACCTAGATATTTTTTTTTTACCTTGACGCAGGGTAGGATATGAGTCATGATGATCTGCTCACGATTGTCCTCCGGGAGGTTCTCACAGAATTCTATCCATAAGAACATTTTGTAAGTTATCCAGTGATTTTTTTTTTTTTTTTTTGTCTGCGTGTGTATTTCAAGAACTGACCTTTGACTTTGTTCGCTGCAGCGGCACGGACCTCAGCCTCGCAATCCTTAAGAAGGTTCTGGAAGGCTGGGACCAGGTCATTCTTTGTGATTTCTGGACCCACTGCTTTTTGAAGCTGGGCGAAAGGGTGAAAATAAAACAAACATTTAAATTACCCGATTAACAGATCAGTATGAATATAAATGCTACCATCAGAGTCACTGACACCTTGTCTTGTTACTTTTAAGTCTAACCAATGGTTAATGGCTCACAAATAAATAAAAACATTTGGAAAAACTAAGCATCTTTGGCTTGGGGATTTTCAAAATGTATAAAGAATTACAACTTGTATTCAGTTAGCACTGCTCAGTCAATCATAGAATCAGCGGTTACAAAAGCAACTCTGTAAAAAAAAGAAAAGAAAAAAAAATCTATCACAGGATGTTAAACAGGGCGATTTTATGTTTATTGAATAGAACTTTCCTGAACTACCAACATCGAACATAGGGACTAAAGAAGTGAGTAAGGATTCTCGGCACAGCAAAGCTGACATCACAGTAAACATCCATCATAATGGCACCGTGGAAGTGCAATCTCATAAAAAGCACTTAGGCACAGTGGCAATCAATGTCAGCAGGAAAAGGGAACATTCTGCAACTCTTATGTCCGCACCCTGTTTAATGTCTGCTGCATTCAAATTCACAGTAAGAAAGCACTTCAAGCAGCATCGCCAAAGAGGGTTGACAAAGATGATTAACAACATCCATCTAAACTGCCGTATTATTGATAATTATTCCACATTATCAACACTGCAGTGAGCGCGGTCATTGTTAAGAGATGCTATTGAAACGATTTTACCTCAGAGAACTTGTCAGCCACCATGTAACGGACCCTCCAGGATTTGTCCTCGGCGGCTTGTCGCAGGGTGGGCATGACCAGGGTCTCCAGGTCCTCCTGAGGCAGCAGAGTAGCAATACTGACGCATGCCTCCACTGCCAGCAACCGCACAGAGTCCTAATGGAATACAGTGAAGGGACACATTCAGCCACTGACAGAAACTGTGGAAGGTCCAAGCCACATCTTAAAGCTTACTTAATGACCACAAAGAGCCAATTTTAGTTTAAAAATTCCATCAGAACAAATATATTTGCATTATTAAACAAAAGACAAACCGAATTCCAATGACGTTGGGACAATGTGTTAAAAACATTACAATGACTGAAACGATGTTTAACTGAATACACTACAAATAACACATTTAATGCTCAAACTGAAACTTTTTTGTTTTTAGCAAATAATCATGTACTTTGAATTTTATGGCTGCAACACATTCCAAAAGAAGATTGGACAGGGTCATGTTTACCACTGTATT
This sequence comes from Syngnathoides biaculeatus, assembly GCF_019802595.1. Classification (NCBI taxonomy): domain Eukaryota; kingdom Metazoa; phylum Chordata; class Actinopteri; order Syngnathiformes; family Syngnathidae; genus Syngnathoides; species Syngnathoides biaculeatus. The sequence goes on along the minus strand of NC_084647.1, from coordinate 26,186,045 downwards.
ACATCACCTTTACTTTTAATTTTCAATAAACATTTGGGAACTCAAGACACTAATCGCTGACACTTTGTAGGTGGAATTCTTTCCCCATTCTTCCTCGGTGTACAGCTTGGGCTGTTCAACAGTCTGGGGTCTCTGTTGTCATATTTTACACTCCATTAGGCAGCACACATTTTCAATGGGAGACAGGTCTGGACTGCAGGCAGGCCAGTCTAGTACCCGGACTCTTTTACTATGTACCCACGCTGTTATAACACGTGCAGAATGTGGTTTGTCATAGTCTTGCTGTAACAAGCAAGAGCATCGATGAAAATGACATTGCTTGGATGGCAGCATGTTTCTCCAAAACTTGTATGCACCATTCACCATGAATGGTGCCTCCACAAATATGTTAAGTTAGCCATGCCATTGAGACTAAGACTGCCCTATACCGTCACAGATGCTGGCTTTTGAACTTTGCGAGCAGAACTGTCTGGATGGTTCTTTTCCTTTTTGGCCCAGAGGACAAAACGGCCACAATTTCCAAAAACTGTGTGGTGTTCTCAGACCATAAAACATTTTTCCCACTTTTCCTCAGTCCATCTTAGATGAGCTCGGGCCCGGAAAAGGCGGCACAAGGAATCAAAGGTCATGGGCATCCAATGTTGGTTTTTATCCTTGCTGCTTACATGCAGTGACTTCTCCAGATTCTCTGAATCTGTTGATGATATTATGGACCATAGATGATGAAATCCATACATACCTTGCAATTGTATGTTGAGGAACATTGTCCTTAAACTGTCTTGACTATTTTCTCACCCACTATTTCACAAAGAGGTGAACCTTGCACCATCTTTGCTTTTGAATGCCTGAGCAACTCAGGGAAGCTCCTTCTATACCCAATCATGGCACCCACCTGTTCCCAATTAGCCTGTTCAGCTGTGGGATATTCCAAAAAGGTGTTTGATGAAGATTCGTCAAAATTTTCTGTCTTTTTGGCCTCATGTCCAAGCTTTTTGGAATGAGTTGCAGTCAAAAGATTTTAACATTTGTTAATTAAGTTTATCCTTTTGAACATTAAATAACATCTTTGCATTGTTTTGATTTAAATATAGGCTGAACACAATTTATAGATATTTCCAGTCTGTTTTACTTTAACACAATGTTCCAACTTCGTTGCAATTGGGTTTGTACATGTGAGGTTTAAGTATTATTGTTGTCTACTTTTGGATGCCATCCTAAGAGTCCACAGTAAGAATTGAGACCTGGCCACGTGACTGTCCTGAGAGTCAGCAAATGAGAGGGAACAGTTGGCTGTTGTAAGCCCAGGTCAAGTTTTGGGTGACCATTAGCCAGTCTGTATCTTAAAGGTCTGGGTGTCAGTTGTGGCTGTAGCAGCTCATGTATGAATAGGCTTAGTACATGTATATTTTTTCATCATTTGTTCAATAAAGCTACTAAAAGTGCACCTGCGTCTGTGTCTATGCTCCCACAGCCTTAAAGCAAATCTGTGTTTATAGCGCATTTCATACACAAGTTCAAACATAAGGCGTTTTACATGATTAAAAGCATTCAAATACATAAAAACATTTGAAAAAGTACAATTAAAACAGCTTTTAGCGCAAGAAAAGTCACACGAGAAAAACGAGTTCTTACATGTGTATATCATGAATGCTGGGTCTTCTTGTTTTGCTGAGACGATTGCAACTACTGGTAACTTATTTAATAAAATAAAAATATAATGAAAATGTAGATTACTCTGGCTCTACACATTGGACTCTTATTATTTTGAACACCACTGTATGTAACAAGTGTATCGTTTCACCAAATCACTTGTTTTGAGACTGCTTGTAATGATAGCTCAACAATTAGCCTTCACTTATCTAACCCTCATGCTCCCATAGTGATGGTAGTGTACTCGCTACCATGGAGGTGATGATCACTGACTTACAATGCGTTGACTCTGGATGGTTGGCAGCCGGGGGTTAAAATAGCATGCAGATGTTCAATGTCGATGTACAAGTAATGTCAGACTCTGGACCCCCCCACCGCAAAATCAAGAACAATCAGTGTTACAGCTGCGATGAGTCAACATTCCAGTGATTTCCGTAACAAAATACAAACACTCCGGGTTGGGGTTTAAAGGTTACTGCATTCAATTGAGTAAATGCATTTACAGAGTATTTGAACACCCTGCTATATTGCAAGTTCTCGCACTTAAAAATCATTGACGGGTTTGAAATTTTCATCATAGGTGCATGTCCGCTGTGAGAGAGAGAATCTAAAAAGAAAAATCCAGAAATCACAATGTATGATTTTTTTTTAACGATTTATGTGATACAGCTGCAAATAAGTATTTGAACACCTACCAGCTTGAATTCTGACCCTCAAAGACCTGTTAGTCCGCCTTTAAAAGTCCACCTCCACACAGTATTATGCTGAATCAAATGCACCTGTGTGAGGTCGTTAGCTGTATAAAGACACCTGTGCACCCCATACAATCAGTAAGACTCAAACTTGTAACATGGCCAAGACCAAAGAGCTGTCCATAGACACCACAGACAAAATTGTACAACTCCACACGGCTGGAAAGGGCTATGGAGAAATTGCCAAGCAGCTTGGTGAAAAAAGGTCCACTATTGCAGCAATTATTAGAAAATGGAAGAAGCTAAACATGATGGTCAATCTCAATCGGAGTGGAGCCCCATGCAAGATATCACCTCGTGGGGTCTCAATGATCCTTAGAAAGGTGAGAAATCAGCCCAGGACTACACAACAGGACTTGGTCAATGACCTGAAAAGAGCTGGGACCGCTGTTTCCAATGTGACTGTTGGTAATACACTAAGACGTCATGGTTTGAAATCATGCATGGCTCGGAAGGTTCCCCTGCTTAAACCAGAACATGTCAAGGCCCGTCTTAAGTTTGCCAATGACCATTTGAATGATACAGGGGGGTCATGGGAGAACATTTTGTGGTCAGATGAGCCCAAAATGGAACTTTTTGGTCATAATTCCACTGACCATCTTTGGAGGAAGACGAATGATGAGTTCCATCTCAAGAACACCATCCCTACTGTGAAGCATGGGGGTGGTAGCATCATGCTTTTGGGAGGGGGCGGGGGGGTTCTGCACATGGGACAGGACGACTGAAGTGTATTAAGGAGAGGATGACTGTGGCCATGTATTGTGAGATTTTGGGGAACAACCTCTTTCCCTCAGTCAGAGCATTGAAGATGGGTTCTGGCAGGGTCTTTCAAAATGAGAATGACCCAAAGCACACAGACAGCAAAACCAAGGAGTGGCTCCGTAAGAAGCATATCAAGGTTCTGGCGTAGCCTAGCCAGACACCAGACCGAAACTCAATAGAAAATCTTCAGAGGGAGCTGAAACTCTGTTTCTCAGTGACAGCCCAGAAACCTGTCTGATAATGGAAGATCTGTGTGGAGGAGTGGGCCAAAACCCCTCCTGGAGTGTGAACAACTACAGAAAGCATTTGACCTCTGTAATTCCAAACAAAGGCTACCGTACCAAATATTAACATTGGTTTTCTCGGATCTTCAAATACTTATTTGCAGCTGTATCACACAAGTCGTTTAAAAAAAAAAAAAAAAAAAAAAAAAAATCCTACACTATGATTTCTGGATTTTGAAAATTTCAGACCCCTCCATGATTTCTAAGTGGGAGAACTTGCAATATAACAGGGTGTTCAAATACTTATTTTCTTCACAGTACAGACAGTTGAGTTCATTTTCAGTTCAGACTTGTTTAGACCTATATTATGTAAAAGCAGTGGGAAAATGTGGGCTTTGATGGAAGGGGACCATCAAACATCTGCTTTAAGTATTAGCGGTACCTGCTCATCGGAGGCCAGAGCCGTAAAGAGGGAGATGATGTCACTTCTAACATAATCCAGCTCCAAAACTCGGGCAAACTCGCCCAGTTTGGAAGCGGCAGCGCGGCGGACCATAGGGGTGTCATCTGAACACAGGGTGCGGAAATGCCTAAAAGGTAACCGGAAACATTTTAATCAAACGACAATATAGTTCACAGGACTTAGAATACAAACGACCCCCAAAATAGTTCTCGTGGTTGTGCGAAAAAGACTTACTGGCGTATCTCAGCCTTGACAGTGCTGGAGACGCGAGGATAACAGACGCTAAAGAGCCCGCAGGCAGATGTGCGAGAGGTGAACCAGTCACCGCAGGACAGACGCTTGACCAAGGGCTCAAAATGGACCTCCAGGTCCACTGGAGAATGCTCCTGAGAAATCTTACGGAGAGACTCCACTGCTTTGTCTCGGACAACGGTCTCCTCCACTGTTGCTAAGCTCTCGAGGGGAGGCTGCGAGTCAGGGAAAGGATGGCCATGTTATACTACATCTTACAATTGGCAGAAGTCAGAACAATAAATACAATTCAGATATTTACTCCTCATCAGTGTTGGGGCTGCACATTCAGCAACTCACCAAAGGCTAATTGAAACAGGATGAGGTGACGTGAATACGGCCCATGTTAGCCATGCTGGTGAATTAAAATCTCACACGCTCATCCTGATAAAAGTTGCGTGTGCTGTGTACAAAAGCAGCAGCGTTAGCGGTTTAGGTTCTCCCTCGCTTCTTAAATGCTTTGTCACAGAGTACGAACTCAGTTGAGCCGCCTTCCAGCCGCTGCTCACTAAGCATACGGGAGCATAATACAGAATCGATTTCTTGTTTAATGGATTATGCGGAAGAAAAACTTACCCACAAATATTGCATGCTAAGTAAAAATATTCATTTAAAAAAAATAAATGCAAACTCACAATTAGAGTATTTTCAGAGATCGTTCTGCACAAGTCCTGATTAATGACTAGGTAGATACTTTTGATTGGGCCCACATCGTTACAAGATTATCGGCTTACCAGTGATCAGGACTGGTTAAGTGTGCCTAAAGGTTTAGCCACAAACACACCCAATGCTGTGGCTAAATACACACAACTGTGGCAAGTGGATTTTTACACAATTTAGCTACATTAGCTAAGTGCCAACTCTACTTAAAGGTGCTTGGACCTGCAGTGTAAATTCAGCCTTACATTAACTAAAACTAATTCAATATTTGAGGTTAGTTTCAACCCTTGAAAGCATAGAACTTACCAGGAGACAGTGGACATACTCTGGGCCTCCCACCAACATGGTGAAATTGCCCAGCTGCTCAGCCAAGGCCAAGAGCACCTCATCTTCATCGTAGATGGTGTCTATTGGACAAAAAGTTAAGTGTTCCAATCTCAAGCTGGAGAATGACACGTATTCATAGCACCATAGCATGTGATAACTTTGTTAATACATGACTGGTGAGTCATGTAACATGCTTTTATTCGGTGGATGTAGGTAAGTCGTTACCTGTGAGGAAAGGAAGCAGTTCAGTACGAGTCCGCTCCACACCGAGAGCCAGTGCAATAGTGGACAACTTCTTGATGCTGTTCAGTCGCAACTGTATAGCAACAGAGAGTGAATTAATGACAAATAGCCAGACAATATTCACCATGCAGTCAACCTCATCTACTTGAATTTTTTTTCTGGAAATCAAATCATGAGCTAAAAATTGCATCAATGTGAAAAGTTCACATTCTGTAACACACCCCAAAAACCTGCTCAAAATGCATTTTTAAACTCTTTATTAAAACATGTGTAGAGGGATAACTATTTTACCATCTTAGGAAGATTGAAAATTTTGATAGTGTTGGTGCTTCACTCAAGACTTTTTTTTTTTTTTTTAAAGGATAGTGTTAGTTGGCCCTGTAGGAGGCCCCGTAGCTCAGTGGTTAGAGCAGTGGTTTGGTAAACCAGGGGTTGCGGGTTCGTATCCCACTGGGGCCTCCACTCCCTGAGAAGGGTTGCGTCAGGAAGGGCATCCGGCGTAAAAATTGTGCCAAACATATATGTGCGTTCATCTGAGATGACACGCTGTGGCGACCCCGAAAGGGACAAGCCGAAAGAAACTTACTTACTTACTTTTAGTGTTAGTTGGCCCTGTAGCTCAGTGGTTAGAGCACTGGTTTGGTAAACCAGGGGTTGTGGGTTCATATCCCACTGGGGCCTCCACTCCCTGAGAAGGGTTGCGTCAGGAAGGGCATCCGGCGTAAAAATTGTGCTAAACAAATATGTGCGTTCATCTGAGATGACACGCTGTGGCGACCCCGAAAGGGACAATCCCAAAGAAACTTACTAAAGGATAGTGTTAGTTTGGTGTATATTCAGAGTTGTGATTCTCTAATAATTTGAGCCCAAAACTGGGACAAAAGATTTCCCAACTCTTACTACAAAATTATCCCATAAAAAAATATATAGTGCAAATAAGATAAAAAAAAAATGCTCCAGAATTGAGCGTGTACTATGATATATGACAAACATTATCATCTAACAACTCAGGCTAAATTTACCTCCTCTCCAACATACTAAAATCTTTCTGAGATGTGAACATACTTCCTTAACACTGATTACTATTTTCAGAGCTTAAGCGCCATCTTGTGGTGATAGCGTTATAGAAAGGGGGAAAATCCCCGGGGAGCCGGTGAAATCACAATTAGGCAGGATTTAACTCTTAATTCAATTTTGTACATGCTGATGTCATGTTCATCCTCAGTTTTTTAGCTTTCCTGAAAGGAACTGGAATAGGAAATTCTTTAAAAACTGTCTATATTTTCAAAGGGTATTTTTTGAACAATATCTCTCTTTTTGATGCAACTCGCCGACAAAACGTGGGTCAAAGTGTGACAACAATCGAGGACGACCGCTTGAGATGACTATACATATTTGTGTGTGTTGGGAGTAGAGCAGAGCCCCCGCCACTGTTGTTATGAAGTTGTAAGCCCAACGGCGAGTGTTGACACAAAATGCAGTCAACCCAAATCGAAGTGTTGCTACACACAAGTCACACGTCGTGTACCAATGAGAATACAACAAAAAACCAAAACCCAAATTCTAAGGCAAAGCTACTGTTGTTGCTAACCAACCACCCGACACGGAAAGACGTCAAGATGGAGTGCCCAATTCCTTCTAATTGGACACTGCAGAGGTTAATTAACAACTTATAGAGAATATTAGACGTCATATTTGAGGTGATGTGATCGCTAATAGGCTCTGTACCTAACGTAAGAAAAAAAATGAACCAGGAAAGGGTGCGCCCGTGCCTGCCTGCTTGGATGTTGCTCGTAGGAAAGCCGCATAGGCCCCACTAGCTTATGTGCCAGTTAGCAAACGCTTAACAAAATGTCCCACGACGAGGCTGCCATGACTTGCGGACTATTTAGGGGAAAGACTCGGCGATCGTCACTCACCTGAACATCTTCGTTCCTCAATTCGTCAATGAGAACGGCGATAGGGTAGAGCGAATCGTCTCCGTCGGCTCCTGCCATTTTGGATTTTGCGGCGACCAACAAACGAATGGCGGCTGCGGCTCGGGCCGACTACGGGGTTTCCGGCCCACTTTACAGGGGAGCTGGTGCGTTCAAGGAAATACCTTTGTAAATCACGCAAATTGAAAACAACAACAACACGTTTGGAAAATTATCAGTAAACACACGAATAAAAGCAGTCCCGGTTTCACTTTATCCACAGAATATATCCACGTCATTTCATACAAAAAAAAGACTGAATAAAAGAGATGTCTCAGTGTTTCCTTTAAAAACGCAATCACTTCACTGGATTAGAAAATTTAAATATTTCTATTAAATCTCCAATATACGTCAAATGAAGACACGTTTATTATCTATGCTTTTGTTTTACGTGCATAAATAAGACAATCAGTCCAAATTTCTCTAAATTTAACTTTGTTAAAAAGTGTTTTTCTAAAATTACATTATATAACAAAAACTTTATAAAAATTAAAAAGTATCTATCGAGGACACTGTAAAATGTTAGTTATAAATAATTAGCTTTCTTCATGATTAGCCACATCATGAGGTGCAACTTCAAGAAAGCTGTCACCAAAGATCTGCCTTTTCAAAGTCAATAATGTTCGTTTTCTTAATTGAAATTATGAGAGATATTTGTCGTACAATTATTTGGAGATGTGAACACATATTTATTTGCCCCCTGGATTGCATCCTAAACCATTTTTCAAACATGTTTTTTTTTGTTAACCTGCTTTATTTTAAAACATACATTATGTTGTCAAGCAAACATTTCAATAATCGTTACATTTTAGAAAATTTGTTCAAAAATAGTTTGCTATCCAGTAATTGTAGGAATTTTGTTTTCAATTTCGTTAAAAGGTGAAAATGCATCCTTTGTCAATATCCAGCTCTGAATCAATGAGGTAATTGTGTAATAAATTTAATTTCCATTTTGTATCTACGAAAATTATTAATTTTAACGATACATCTCTCCTTTATACTCCAAATAAAAATGTTTATAACAAATGGAGAGCTGGTCTCTGCCCCAAGCGGAAGTCAACCTCGTATTTCCGGTGTGAGAGTCGCCTCGCCAAGATGGCGGCCCAACAGCAGCAGTCCGGTGGTCCAGGCTTACAACAGCAACAAGCCGCTGCACTGCAGCAGTTGAATCAGCAGCAGGACTTCGACCCTGTGCATCGTTTTAAAATGCTCATTCCGCAGTTAAAAGAAAGTCTACAGGTAATAAATTGAGAACTACGAGAACGCCTCTACTTCGAGATAGCTCAAAGGCGCCCTAAGCCGTTGCTTGATTGGCGACTTTTGTTTTTGTTCTCCTGACAGAATCTAATGAAGATCGCGTCGCTCAACCTTGCCCACAACACGACCATAGACAACGGAGTGTACGTGTAACAACTACTTATTTTTGTTGGCGTTGTAGTGTACGGGACGTGTTGTTTACGACGAAGTTATCTTCGTACGGTGTGCCGATCAGTAAACCTAATCGTGTGGCGTTCATGTTGTTCAGCAGGTGTTTGGTAAATCCGGTGACCCAATGCATTTTAAGGTTTTTAATGCATCACAATCGCTGAACAGATATTTACTACATCCCCACTTAAAAGCCATTTTAGAACATATTTTATTATTTGTGGACAAAAAAAATAATAATCACAATGAGGGGATCCAAATTTACGAATGAAGCAATGTTTCTCCCAACTACTGATTTTAGTTCTTTCAATTTTATTGAAATTACATGAAAACACACTACACCAGGAATATAGATTAAATGTTTTTTTTTTTTTGCCTTTGTTCTTGAATATAAATGTTCCTTGAGTTTTGGGTATTTTTTTTTTTTAATCCATGTATTCTTAGAACACATGACCCAGAAAAATGATGTGCCAAGGTGACATAATGAAATGTCTTATTTCATATAGTGAAAATCCTGTTTGCTATTTCATGCTATCTAATTTAAATTTTCTTTTCTTCTGCTGTAGTAAAAGCAGTGACGCTGCTGTTCAGCGCTTTGACAAAAGCCTTGAGGAGTTCTATGCTCTCTGCGATCAGCTGGAGCTGTGCTTGGTGAGACTTAAGACACGAAAAACTCCACATTGTCTTATCGGTGCTCGCCTTTTCCATTGACCCGCATCCACCTACGCAGCGGCTGGCGTACGAGTGCCTCTCTCAGAGCATTGACAGCGCCAAGCATTCGCCCAACCTGGTGCCCACTGCCACCAAACCAGACACGGTGCAGACAGAGTCCATGTCCTACGCCCAGTACCTTGGCATGATCAAGTCCCAGATCTCATGCGCCAAGGACATTCACAACGCTCTCCTGGAATGTTCGAAAAAGATAGCGGGAAAGGGACAGCCTCCGGTAATTATGTAGATCTCACAATGGACCCATTTTCATTCAAGTAGGATTTATTGTTTTTTAACACGTCTGCTAGAGGAGTGATGCTTTTGGTGAATTATGTTCACGCTCTTCTGAACTTTGGCAGGGTGGCTCCATTAAAATTCTGGTAATGGATTTGGTATTAATCCACTGGAGTTATTTTATTTTTTATTTTACAGAGAGGCCACCAAAGCAGGGTATTGCTGCAATTTTAGGCGCTTTCACGCAGATGCACTATGTGGGTTAACATCAACGTCTCTGTCATGGCATTGAGGATTTTTTCTGAACACTTAAGTTCCGTCCCACCCTTGAAATTCAAAGGCATTATTGTGTCACAGGGGGGTTGTACATGAAAAGCATATTTACAGTTTGAATTGGAATTTATCCCCTTTTTTTTAACCATCAAATTTCTAACACAGTGTAAATTGATTGGCCACGTTTGCTGAATTCAGATTGCGGATTGTTGCATCACTGGTTTCTCTCTCGGAAGTCTGATGTTATGTTTTTTTCCTCACCACATTTTAAATTTCACCAACTTAGAATTTGACGGAGTTTTTTTGATGGTAAATTTTCAGTTTTGGGCGATTTGATGGTTAAGAACAAATAATATAAATTCTCAGACTTTTCGGGGTGTAAAAACATTTCAATTTGAAATACGTTTTAAAAAAATTAAATTTAATCCAACTGCAGAAATTCCATTGCTGACCTGTACTTTCTTACAAATTTGCAGGCGTTTTGTCCATTGTCACCAGGTGGCGCCAATTGTGTACTTAACCTACTCTGCCTACTTAATTTGACTATTGAAACTTTTCGACAAATGACTTGAAACCATCTACAATATCTGCAATGATCACTAAACGTACATACTTGTGCAGGAGGGACAAATGTCTTCTACCAATTAGTTGAGTCAAAATAAACATTTTGTCATGTGTTTGGGGATTTTTTTTTCTTTCTTCAATGAAACCAGTTTTTTTTTTTTTTTTTTATTGTCCATAATCTGGAAAGGTATATTTGCCTCAAAATGTAAAACATCTCCCACCACCCTAAAAAAAAAAAAAAAAATTCTTTTTCTAAATTAACTATTGATTGTCATCAATGTTGGAAAGTTGTGAAATATTTTATCTAATTAAAACCTTTATTTTGCACAGGTGTTGGTTGACTTTTTCTATTCACCGTATACTGTCGCAACAACGGTGGGAGAGTGGCTTTCTATTCCTTCACGGCTGGGTGTCAAACAGTAGTCCTGGGTGCTCTCTGGGTCCTTCAACAAATTGTAACATTCCTGATCAAGTGCTTTGATCGAACAACAGCGATACACATCTTGATTAGACATTTTAATTTTTCAATTCTAAAAGTATATTTAAAATATACAAGAACAGTTGCAAGTGGTGTTGCTGAGCTTGGGGGTAAAAATGAACAATACAAAAAGGGAAAGCGATGTTTCTTTTTACAAAGATTAGAGCAAATACAAGACATTTCAGGTACTTAACAAAAGACTTCTGACCTATTCTAAGTGCATCCGTGGATCAAATTAAGTCACTCAAGTTGTTGTGGCCCTTTGATGACAGTTGATGTGTAATTCCTTTTTCAATATCAACACTGCCATCGAGTCAGTCAACACGGTTAAGTCTCATGGGATAACAAGAAATAAAAACATTGCATAAAAAAAAAAAAGTTTTTTTTTTTTTTTAAATACAGGGAGCTCCCACGCTAATTCCTTCACTCACTGAATAGCTGCCAGCTAATGTACATCTCATTCACCTCTTCAAGGACACCAATTGGCATTTACGGTGCTTCAGTTCCTAACTTTCTTAATCCTCTGTACCAAAGAAAGTTGAGTGGGAGATATGACCGTCATTGAATATATGGAGAGTTAAACGTGTGCAAAAGATGGGAATAAGCTGTAAATTTGCTATGGACAAACTGCATGAACACACCTTGAGAAGCAGTGACCAATACAACAGAGTCAAAACGCGGAACGTCGCTAACATGTTTCCATTCATGGGCCTTCTGGTTTAGTCTTGGGGATGATACCGTTACAGTATGTGTATGTGTAGGTATACATACTGTATGCATTGTGGGCACTTGAGAGAGTCGAGAACATGTTCATGATTTTACTGCTTTGTCGAGTTGGAAGCTTTCAGGATACCTTTAGGTTTGGACTTTGGTTGTTCTCTGTGGAAGCACAAAAGAGACATACTACATCACGTTATGGTAGCAGTAAAAAAATACAAAAAATTTTTTCTTTATGTTAAGGTCATAGTATCCCATAAACAGCAAATTTAGGCAACTGCACTCTTGTTGAATTTGCATTTTTTCCTCTTATTTTTGCTGTTCCTCTTGTTTTTAAAAAATGACAAGCAATTATGGTCACGTCGCAAGGTATGCGCAGTGTGTGGGGTTCGGCCACAAGTTTTCATCAGTTGGCCACTAGTTTTGCTGTGATTCGAAATTTGAATTGCAGGTGTGTGAATGGTGGAATTGAACATTTTTAACTTCCTTCATTCTCACCAGTTTCCTTCTTTGATGCAATCCGCTTCTTCCTTGACAACTGCCCCATGTTTTATCCATTCCATCCATCCATCCATCCCATTTTCTGTCCCACCACTACTCACTTGAGTGACAGGCGTGGTGGAGCCTATCCTAACTATCCCCACACAGGAGGCAACATGAACCCTGAACTGGTCGCAGGCCAATCGCAGGCCATTTGCACTCATACTCACATTAATGGTCAATTTTGAGTCTTTAATAAACCTACTAAATACAGTGCCCTCCATAATTATTGGCACCCCCAGTTAAGATGTGTTAAAAGCCTTAAAATAAATTCAGTGTTTATTGCAGAAGAATACTGTCACACTGAACATTTTGGGAAACCTTCAACTCAAATGAATTGTAAGAAAATAAAAAAATCCCCAACTAAAAAACAATTATTTTTTATTAAATTACCTGTTCCACAATTATTGGCACCCTTAACAATTTCCAGGAAATAAATATAATTGAAGCATTTCTGTCATTTCTACAGTAGTTTACAAAGTTTACCAGAGTATGTAGGAACATTTAATTAGTAATTCATCACTTGCTGTTTCCCTGGGGTATAAATATGATGCGTCACAGAGGCCATTTCTCTTATCCACTCTTAAACGTGGGAAATACAAAGGAACACAGCATACAAGTGAGGCAGATGTGCGTCGACCTTCACAGGTCAGGCAGAGGATACAAGAAGATTGCCACTCAACTGCAGCTGCCCATATGCACTGTAAGAGGAATAATTAAGAAGTTCAAAACAACTGGAACAGTGGTAAACAAGACTGGACGAGGACCCAAGTTTATTTTGCCACCACGCACAGTGAGGAGGATGGTAAGAGAAATCGAAAGATTTCCAAATCTCACTGTTACAGAATTACAACAAATGGTAGCATCTGGGGGTCACAAAGTCTCCAAATCAACCATCAGGCGCTGTCTACACGCCAACAAGCTGTTTGAGAGGCATGCACGGACAAAACCTTTCCTCACTCACAATCATAAACGCAAACGTCTGGAGTTCGCCAAGCGGTATCGGGGCTTTAAATGGGACCGTGTGCTTCGGTCAGATGAGACCAAGATTGAGCTTTTTGGCAACAAACACTCTAAGTGGATCTGGCGTGCCATGAAAGATGCGCATGCTGAAAAGCACCTCATACCCACTGTGAAGTATGGGGGAGGATCAGTGATGCTGTGGGGCTGTTTCTCTTCCAAAGGCCCTGGGAACCTTGTTAGGGTGCATGGCATCATGAATGCTTTGATATACCAGGACATTTTAAATCAAAATCTGTTGCCCTCTGCCCAAAAGCTGAAGATGGGTCGTCACTGGGTCTTTCAGCAAGACAATGACCCTAAACATATGGCCAAATCTACACAGAAATGGTTCACCGGACACAAAATCAAGCTCCTCCCATGGCCATCTCAGTCCCGAGACCTCAACCCCAATGAAAAGCTGTGGGGTGAGCTGAAGAGGAGAGGACCCAGGTCTCTGGATGATTTAGAGAGATTCTGATAAGAGGAATGGCTGAAGATCCCTCTTTCTATCTTTTCCCATCTTGTGAAACATTATAAGAGAAGATTAGGTGCTGTTTTGTTGGCAAAAGGGGGTTGTACAAAGTATTAACACCAGGGCTGCTAATAATTGTGACACACATTATTTGATGTCAAATAATTATTTCTTTATGTGGGATTTTTTTCCCCCACTGAATAAATGCACTTGTATTGAAGGTTGGATTTTTCTCTATCTTTCCATTAAGGTCCCATAATATTTAGAAAAAAATATTAGAAGCTAAAAAACACATCTTAACCAGGGGTGCCAATAATGTCCTGAGGCTGATGTGTGTGTGCAGCCGCCCATGTTTTGAATGTGCAATAAAAAAAATATATATGTTGTTATTTTGTACGTAGAGCTTGAAAACCCAAAACATGGTCGCAGTTTTCTCGCTCCAGAGTTTGGTATTTGTCCAGTGCTGAAGTCTTTTTGTGTGCCGTGATGAGTTGCCAATTATCATTTTTTTTTGGAAATGGTTCAACAAAGGTGGCACAGTGGATCAGCAGGTAAAGCGTTTGCCTCACAGTTCTGAGGTCCCGGGTTCAATCCCGGACCCACCTGTGTGGAGTTTGCATGTTCTCTCTGTGCCTGCGTGGGTTTTCTCCGGGCACTCCGGTTTCCTCCCACATCCCAAAAACATGCAACATTAATTGGACACTCTAAATTGCCCATAGGTGTGATTGTGAGTGTGACGGTTGTCTGTCTCCGTGTGCCCTGCGACTGGTTGGCAACCACTTCAGGGTGTATCCCGCCTCCCTCCCGTTGACAGCTGGGATAGGCTCCAGCACTCCCCGCGACCCTCTTGAGGATAAGCAGCAAAGAAAATGGATGGAGGGGTTCCATTAAGTTGCATTTAGATGCGTCACTCAGTGTGCGTATAGCAGGCATTTGAGGCATGAGTGAGATATTTGCAGCATTGCTCATGATGTTTTAAGTTTTAGTCATCACTTCCGAGGTATACAGTAAATTTTCTGATAATTAGGTTTTAATAGTTGACCTTGTTGGTTCCACTGTGTTTTAAGGTGTCAACTGTTTTCGCTATCCCTGCTACTAACCTGTGGGTCCGCTCAGGTGCAAGCTGACCTCTGTGACGTCGGGGCGGCTCCAGCTGAGCCACGGAGCCCGATGGCCTAAACTTGGACAACTCCTTTTGCCACTCCTCGTCAAAGGATTGTGCTTCAGCTGAGAGAGAAGAGTGAGGTCACAAATGTCAGGACAGGCACAAGGAATGTAATCAAAGCAATAACATGTCTTAACACACATTCATCCATATTCTGGAAGTCCTGTATGAACTCCTTATCTCCTGTTTTCTTGTTCATTTTCTTCTCAACAACATGTCCTCTGTCTTGAATGTGGTGACCGATGGACATCTTCTCAAGGCCACTTTCAGAGTCTTTCAAGGCTTTAACAGTCTCCTTCACCTGCACACGAGCATGAATATTGAAATTGGAAAAAAAAACCTTCAACACAAATATACCTGGATATCATTTGACAATTTTGTCACATCCTAGTCAAAAAATATAATATGCATCATGTTGTATATTTTCACAGGCAGTCACCTCATGTGTGTGCAGGGCACTGATTTGATCACTAAGACTTCTGCTGCAGTCACTGAGAAATGAAAGCGCAATCTCTTGCTATGTTAACATGGATGTACAACTTCATCCGAATCTCTACAATTTGTTCTTTGTCAGTGTAATTCAGTTTATCATCTCTCTGCTATAACGTGGCTCCAGGCAGACGTATGTGGCAAGTTTACTGCATTATCCCTGTCACAATAGCTTCGCATGACATTTTCATCCTTATTTTGTTAATTACTCCTTGTCCTCCCATGGCGATAACGATACTTGTCAAAAGTGGAGCTATTCACAGCCACGGAGGCGAAAAATCATAATTTATGCTGCGCTGACCCCAGGTGCGAAGCGAACATTTGCTTTCATGGATCATCATCATATTTACTGTAGAAGCATCTTCACCTGTAGTTTGTAGGTAGCTGGGACAGCACAAAATAGTATGCAAAAATATAATTACTGTATTTTAAGGACAAATGTTTGTCCACTCCTGTTTTAAACTACCATTACCATACCACAAACTACCACAAAACTACCATACCTGTTTTAAACGGCCATAACATTAGGTTCATCTTCAGAGTCTGACCGTACAATGGATCAGAAATGTTCCTTTTACAGAGATAACACTCAATTTTGACTGCTACTGTCAGAGAACCATTAATATGTACAGTGAAGAAATTAGGTATTTGAACACCCTACTATATTGCAAGTTCTCCCACTTAGAAATCATGGAAAGGTCTGAAATTTTCATCGTAGATGCATGTCCACTGTGAGAGAGAGAATCTAAAAAGAAAAATCCAGAAATCACAATGTATGATTTTTTTTAACGATTTATTTGTGTGATACAGCTGCAAATAAGTATTTCAACACCTGTCTATAAGCTAGAATTCTGACCCTCAAAGACCTGTTGGTCCGGCTTTAAAAGTCCAACTCCACTCCATGTATTATCCTGAATCAGATGCACCCGTGTGAGGTCGTTAGCTGCATAGACACCTATCCACCCCATACAATCAATAAGACACAAACTTGTAACATGGTCAGGGCCAAAGAGCTGTCCAAAGAGAGACAAAATTGTACAACTCCACAAGGCTGGAAAGGGCTACGGAGAAATTACCAAGCAGCTTGGTGAAAAAAGATCCACTGTTGGAGCAATCATTAGAAAATGGAAGAAGCTAAACATGACGGTCAATCTCAATTGGAGTGGAGCCCCATGCAAAATATCACCTTGTGGGGTCTCAATGATTCTTGGAAAGATGAGGAATCATCCCAGGACTACACGACAGGACTTGACCTTAAAAGAGCTTGGACCACCGTTTCCAATGTGACTGTTGGTAATACACTAATAATGCATGGCACGGAAGGTTCCCCTGCTTAAACCAGCACATGTCAAAGGTCTTAAGTTTGCCAATGACCATTTAGATGATACAGAGGAGTCATGGGAGAAAGTTTTGTGGTCAGATGAGACCAAAATCCCGACTGTGAAGCATGGGGGTGGTAGCATCATGCTTTGGGGGTATTTTCCTGCACATGGGATGGGACGACTGCACTGTATTAAGGAGAGGATGACCACGGCCATGTATTATAAGATTTTGGGGAAACAACCTCTTTCCCTCTGTCATAGCATCGAAGATGAGTCGTGGCTGGGTCTTTCAACATGACAATGACCCGGAGCACACAGCCTGGAGAACCAAGTAGTGGCTCCGTAAGAAGCATATCAAGGTTGTTGCGTGGCCTAGCCAGTCTCCAGACTTAAACCCAATAGAAAATCTTTGGAGGGACCTGAAACTCTATGTTTCTCAGCGCCAGCCTCGAAACTTGTCTGATCTAGAGAAGATCTGTGTGGAGGAGTGGGCCAAAATCCCTTCTCCAGTGTGTGGAAACCTGGTGAACAACTACAGGAAACGTTTGACCTCTGTATTGTAAACAAAGGCTGCTGTACCAAATATTAACATTGTTTTTCTCAGTTGATCAAATATTTATCTCCAGCTGTATCACACAAATAAATCGTTAAAAAAATCATACATTGTGATTTCTGGATTTTTCTTTTTAGATTTTCTCTCTCTCACAGTGGACATGCACCTATGATGAAAATTTCAGACCCTTTCATGATTTCTAAGTGGGAGAACTTGAAATATAACAGGGTGTTCAAATACTTATTTTCTTCACTGTATACTGAGTAGTCTTCAGTTCCCCTATTCTATATGAGGGGCAACATATCCTCTCTTGATGCACTTACACCTCCAGGGGCCCGCCGTGTCGACGACGACGCCTGAAAGACTTTCGGTGGTTCGTCTCCAACCTTGGAATATGTCATGACTGATGAGGAGCTGAATGAGTGGGTGTTTCCTTCCGTGGACATATTCTCCTGACACACAACACAAATAAACACGTGATTTTACTCAGCAGGACCAGGTTCCCCAACACTCTGGCCTCCTCCTCCATCACAAAAATTCAATTCAGTCAATTATACAATTTGTGCCATCAAATAGTACAGCATTTAGTTGCTGTCTGCCTTTATATGGCACTGCTACAGATGAAAAAATATACATTACTTCTTGTAAAAGCGTATTTTGACCCACCCATCCATGTCCTTCGCCGCTTATCCTCACAAGGGTAACGTGAGTGCTGGAGCCTATCCCAGCCGTCAACGGGCAGGAGGCAGGGTACACTGTGAACTGGTTGCTAGCCAATCGCACGGCACATGGAGACAGACAACACCCACACTCACAAATACACCTAGGGGCAATTTAGAGTTTCCAATGAATCCATGTTTTTAGGATGTGGGAGAAAACCCACGCCGGCACGGGAAGAACATGAAAACTTGATCAAAACAGTGAAGCCAACGCTTTACAATTGCGCCACCATATTTTGACCAATGGAGTAAAATTTGCTAATTTCCCACAGCACACCAGAAAAGCTCTCACAGCACACAGGTTTAGAATCACTGATCTAAAGATTCTATTGTTCTGCTGTAGTTCTCAGCCCTTTTTCCCTTGTGCATCCAGTCCCTCCATATGTTCTCTAAAACCCTTTTCTGTTCGGCTGCATTTTTAATATATATCGGAATAAAAAATAAGCAGAGTAGCCGTTCCACCAGCAAAAAAACAGCTCAACAGCAGAGGTTGAAAAATAAAAAAACAACCAAACTTGATTGTATTTGTACCACCAGTACAATGTTACTGCTGTGAACTCACAAAGTTTTTGCACATTCCTTCCATCCGGCTCCTCACATTGGTCATGATGTTGTCGAACATGCTGAAAGGGTTCGACGTGGGGTCCTGCACAAACACACAAGGTACAAAGAATAGTTACAGCAGCTGGATGGTTAAGCTCGGATGCCACCTGCTCTAAAGGCATCAACACCTCATAAACAACTCTTATGTGTGTATTTACAAACAAAACATTCATTGGTTTTGGCATGGTATATGTATCGTCCCGTTACAACAACTACAAGCAGGTCATTCACCCGACTATGACCTACTAACATTCACGTGACCAACATGCAAACATTGAATATCTTATTGGCTCAGAGCAATTATAACAGAGTTGTGTCTAAATTGTATAAACTTTACAGCACACAAAAACATCTATGCAAATATTCACTCATTTTGAATGTGATGTTTAGTACTGTATTATCACCTTTCCTTTTAACAACACAGTGTTTGGGAACCGAGGACACTCATTGTTGAAGACTTCTTTCTTTCTAATTAGTGATGTAAAACTTCCGTTGCGCAACAGTCTGTGCCGTGCGTTGTTGCATTTCGCGCTTCGTCATGCACCACAAATTTTCAGTGCGATACAGGTCTGGACTGCTGCCAGGCCAGTCGAGTACTCACTCTTACAAAAATCCACAAATGCAATGTTACATTACAACCTTTTTTAGCCCTTTGATTAGAAACATGATGTACTGTATTACCATCGGTGCAAGTAAGTCATACTTGTGGAAGTCATTAGTCTGAAATATTGACTCCTGCCTTCCTCTGTAGAGTTTGGATGTTTGTGCGATGCTTGCGCAGCCTTTCTTTGTCTTTCTCTCACATTAGAAAAACATGCATGTTAGCAAATAAGGCAGATGATAAAACAAAAAAATAGAAAAACGTGAGAATGATTTTCACTGACGAGTGCAATGAACGTAAAAAAATAACAGTACACTAGTTTGAAGTCCCGAGTGTTTTTGGAGGTACAAATACAAAATAAACTTAATTTCCCCCATTAATAATCATGAAGTTAACTTGGATGATAATCATTTTACTCTCCAATTATGATGCTACATACCTTTTTATTGTTGCTATTTTCAAATGTTTATCATATGAATTAATAGATATGGATGAAGTCTTGCCATTTTAAAAAATACCTGAACAAGGATGACATTATTTGACTGTTGCTTGGGTATGGTAGGCTCACTACTACTTGTACAGGTAGAAGTGAGGCCTTTACGCCTTCAAAATAATCTCTCGGGTTGCATTTCTTCAAATCAATAAATACAAAGTTGCCCAACATAAATTGCACATCGTCTAGTTAATAGCAATGTTCTGCTTCGCCTTGGAGACACGATTTTGTGAATTCACGAAGCGGCCAACTGACTGCTTCCATCGGGAGAAAGAGGATGGGCTGCTGCTGGAGGAGGAAGGCTGCGTGAGGGGCTCTAAATTGCTCCGAGGCGGGCTGATTGAGAAGGCACAGTTTCTTTTTATTCCAGCAATTTGCAAATGAAAGTGGAGCAGGAAAAGTACATCATTCAAGATCAGATCGAGGAACTAAGACAGCTCATCACATTAGATCGATGGCAAATTAATCACGATCATATAAACGCCCACACTTACTTAGACACTTTTTTTCCCGTTTCATTTCAGATTACCACCCAGACATATGTGAGGCCATGAGCATTTGACAGTGTAGGCTTTGTAGATTTTGCAAACATATGCCTTACTCATGACTCACCAATTAATGCCTGGCAAGAAGTTTTTCTGTTTCTGACTGTAGTTCAGTCCCAGTTTGAGAAGGGTCAAAATACTACAACGCATAATACAATTCACACTACTCATGTAAAATGTCTGGAAATAGGACCTGTTCTGGAGGAACAAGGCAGCAGAAAGGATGGTTTCCATGAGAAAACAGACATTTTAGAGCAAGCGTTTGCACCAAATAACAGAAAGTCTAACCTGGGATACATTCAGCATCCACAAACCCTCGATTCAGTGGATGCTTCCAAGAGCGATAAAGCCTTACCCATACCGACTTCTAATTTGTGAGCATCATAATCTTCCGCTTGGAGCCTTTGGACAAGCTGAAGTTGGTATTGGTAAAACTTTTAACAGTTACCGGAGGATCTGCTGGATTCCCATTCCAGTGCAGTCCTCCTGATAGGCTTTCCTTGCCTTTGTATGAAAGCCTGGTCTAGAGGTTGGATGTTTTTGTCAGCCTTTCGGCCAACGGATTATCATGGTTCACATAAATGGTAATACTTGATGGAGCGGTCTGATGGCCATTAAGCCTCCTTGTCAGGCAGCAATTGTGTAACACTGCTCCAATGTCATTTGGCAAAGCAAGTGCAAGGGAATGAGTGCTAGGCTTGCAAAAACTACAAAGCATAAGCTGCCAAATGGTGATGGTCTCTTCAAAAGATAACTTCAACAAAATTGGAAAAAAGGAAGCACATAGCAACGTTTGGGACACCCTGCTTTACACAAGTGTTTGGGGAGAAATATCGGAAGTCTTAAAGGATCCATTTTACAAGAAGTGAAGTAACTGTTGAGTGCTACTTGAAGGGAAACTGTGCTGTCAAAGAGCAATGAATGACGGGTGCCCTGGAGGTTGAAACAATATCTTATCAAAAATAAACAGACTTACATTGAATAAATAACATCTTAGAACACACACACAGTGTAGATTTGGTCAGGGACCTGCTAGTTTACCTCAGAAACGGACAATTGCTAATTTAATTTTTAAAAAGTTTACAATTTTAGAAGTTAAAGCCTTGACTGTTGACATAATCAAAGTAACACAGGGCTTTATCCGGAACAAAACTACTGACATTTATGATTCTGCAGTCCCGCCCGCATAAGCATCCCGACATCTATCGCTATGTATGTCTGTGTTATGTGCAGGGACTACAATCAGCATGGTGTTGAATGACTTGTGTTCCATGTGTAATTGGGTCGCATTGCCAGAGATTAGCATGGGCTTTAACACTGAAATTGAGCTTCATTCTGGGAAGACTACACAGAGGCTAAAAAGTCCAAGGCTGCTCCGCTCCGCTCGCTCAGCTCTTTTACAAAAGGTCAAGCTGATGTAAATAAAACACTCCTGGTCACTATCTCACAGGCCAATTTTATCCCATAGTGGCATCTATGGACAAATAAATGCCACTTCCATTTGTGACCCGATTATATTTAGACCTGACTGCTTTAAGTAAGAAGAGTGTGAGGGCACAAGATAAGGAACCTGTTGTCGGGCCCCACTTGTCGCTGTGTCGAACTCAGTAAGAGGTTGGTTTAAACAGATTGCCAATCCACTCTCGTTCTAAAAAAAAAAATACAGTAAGAAATGAATACCACCTACTTAAAAAAATGACCTGTGACTATTCAAACTATTCTAAGACTAAAAAAACAGCACCATGTGACTGTACATTTATAAATGAGCGTGTCGAGAAGATGAAAGGTGATATGGAGCAGTGAGTGGGTATCCTCAGGAGATAGCAGGGAAATGTGAACACTCCGAGTAAAGTTAGCTGCATGGTAGGTAAACACACCAGTCATTTTCCTAAAGGTATCTGATGTTAAATCCTCTCTCATTTAGTAGTGTTTTGAGAAGATTTTTATCGACAATTATGAATTTTCAGGGGCGCTGCCATTTTCGCGAGTCACATGACCTACGTGTGCGGATGTGACGTGTTACGTGTCGCAACAAAGGCTCGATTACATGGGACACCATTATGCCCAATGCTGATTTCTCGGATTTATCCTCATCTGATGAAGAAATAGCAGTATCGGTTGATCGGGAAGACGGAGGAATACTTCCATACACAGCCGTGAGCGGGTCGGCCGCTCGGTTTTATCGGGAAGATGGAGGAATACTTCCATTCACAGCCGTGAGCGGCACAGCTCCAGGGCTCGGGGGAGCGAGCTCACGGCTCAGCTGCTCAGTTGATCGACAGGGGCACCCCTCACTGTTGTGTATGGAAGTATTCCTCCGTCTTCCCGATCAACCGAGCGGCCAAGCTGCTTACGGCTGTGCCGCTCATGGCTGCGTATCGAAGTATTCCTCCGTCTTCCCGATCAACCGATACTGCTATTTTTTCATCAGATGAGGATAAATCCGAGAAATCAGCATTGGGCATAATGGTGTCCCATGTAATCGAGGCTTTGTTGCGACACGTATCACGTCACATCCGCACACGTAAGTCATGTGACTCGCGAAAATGGCAGAAAAAAATCTTCTCAAAACACTATTAAATGAGAGAGGATTTAACATCACATTGTCAAAATAGAGTAGATATTACATGACCTATTGGATACATTGTTAATGCAAACTGTAATGCAAATTTTGATCTGAATATCATACCACACTACAACTACAACTAACTAAAAATCATGACACAAAGCAGTTGATTTCACCAAAACACCTATTTCTGACTAAAAAGCAGAGAAAAAAATGTCTGTTGTGAAAAGAAACAGAAGCAGACCACAAACTATGATGACGCAAAGAGTGTTTGCTGTTGTGACACCTCAAACAATAAAAACAACAAAGACATGACCAAGAAAAAGTTTTTGGAAAAATAATAATTTGTTTCTAGATATACAACTACGAACGAGGGACGCTCATTCACCACATGGCTCTAGTTCAATGTTAGCGATTTTTTTTTTACATGGATTCCATCATTCAGTCCATGAATGGACAGAGTCATCCTCTTCTCCCAATTGTGACACCAACACACATATGCATAGTCTGTTTATGTGTGTTGCCTAAAGTCTTCAGACTTCCAACATTTGGCATTTTTTTCCCTCACAATTTGACTTTATGAGATTCACCATCCATACATTCTCAACATCATTTTACTATTTAGGATCGCGGGGCACTGGAGCATATCCCAGGAGACTCCAGGCAAAAGGCAGGCTACACCCTGAACTCGTTGCTATTCAGTCACAGGGCACATCTAGACAGAGACAACCATTTGCATGCACTTTCACATCATCACTGAGGGGGAACTGATCCCAGGACGCCAGGACCAAAGTCAGGGGAGTGCACCAATACACCATTACATCATCATTGACTGAGAAGATTCACCACTTCCTCTTTATTTTCAAATGCTGATCTAAAATTCAAAGAAAAAAATGCTACCATCTGCAGGGTTTTCAACCTTGTCTTTGACAGACAATGTGGGTGAAACCCTCTTTCACCCTTTACCTGATGAAAATTTTACTTGAAAAATTTGTGATTGTATTCAGGTGATAGCTGTACTGGAAATGCTTTAGGGAAAGTGTGCCCTTGCGTATTTGTGGTTCACCGTTCGGGGCCCCGCATGTTCACAGATTTTGCTCACAAATGTCCACCCCCCTCAACTCCCCTCTGATGTACTGTATTTTGACGTTCATAACGTGCACTTAGAGATCTTAAATTCTCTAGTGAAGCAAAGCACACTGGGAGCACCGCAAAGCATGCTGGGAGCAACGTAACCAGTGTTTTCAAGTGCACTTTATAGGACAAGTCACACAATGATATTTATAGATATTGGAACTCACATAAGGCATGCCCTCCATTTTGGAGAAAATGTAAGACTTAAGTGAGCCTTATGGGAACAAAAATATCATACATATTATACATGGGTATTGTAATACTGCATCTATTATACGCAGATGGGGGTAAGGAACATAATGAGGCAACACTGTACAGTTTTTTTCTCTACTCTCATGTTATACAAATGTAAAAAAGATATAATTACCAGTAACTAACACAAAAGTGAATTCACGTCTTTTTTTTTTAATTTGAGCTAAAAAAAAAAGACTGCCATTGATATTTTGAAAGATCCTGGTGAAGCAATATGGAAAGCGGACCAATGGATGGACAGTGAATGATCTTGTGACGCTTTGAGATTCACAGAGACTCTACTTTACAGCCACATGTTCTCCCAAATTTTTTGGGTTAAATGCCCAACTTATACATTTTCATAGGAATTGGCTTTCGAAATGATATTGTACTGTGGGAGCAAACACTTCAGCCTCACACTTCTGAAGTTTGGAGTTCGAATC
Source organism: Syngnathoides biaculeatus (assembly GCF_019802595.1). Lineage (NCBI taxonomy): Eukaryota > Metazoa > Chordata > Actinopteri > Syngnathiformes > Syngnathidae > Syngnathoides > Syngnathoides biaculeatus. The sequence goes on along the minus strand of NC_084647.1, from coordinate 26,161,417 downwards.
GCTTGGGTGCGGCCTTGCCGTGTAGCGTTTGCACGTTGTCCCCCGGCCTGTGTGGCTTTTCTCCGGGTACTCTGGCACAATAAAAAAACATGAATGTTAGGTTCATTGAAGACTAACTTGTGGATTGGTGGGAATGTGAGTGTTAACTCTTGTTTCTTGTAGATGTTGATCTACAAATTCTTGTAAATGTGTTTCGACAAGATTGAGGAGTGGTGTTATTGGGAATTTTCGACCATGAAGCACATTTGTGAGGTCACACAGTGATGTTGGACAAAAATAAGTCTGCAGTCTAATTCATCCCAAAGGTGAGGTCAGTCAAGTTCATACATGCCACACTATGTACTTGAAGTTGAGCCCAACCCCAATGGAGTACTGATACTTGATCATGAATTATCATCGTGCTTTTGTGATGATTTATTTTTCATTTTTATGAATAATTTGTTGAAAAACATACACACGCAAAACCCTTTTCTTTGAATTGGATTCAGTTGCATTTGACAATAGCACTTCAACTTTAACATACGGTAGAACTGCATGTTTAACAGTAAAAGTCTTGTGACATATTGCACTTAGAACAAAAATATCTCAGTTATGTGTTTTCTCAGTCCGAACGCAGGCGCCACAATGTATGAAGAGCACATATAGAAGATAAAAGAGGAGGAATAATTAAGAGATGAAGAAAATTGGGGAGTCTTGTGGAAACACAAGTAGGAATACAGATTCCATGTTACCTCTTTGTGTTAACTAAAACACCAAAGTAAAAAAAAAAAAAGAAATACAAAAGCTGCTTCTTAAGAGTGCTGCAATTTCATTCACCTACAAGGTCGTGGGCATGCTGCACCCTATCGTCCCTATCTTCAGACAAGAGGCAGGGTACACGCTGAACAGGTTCCCAGCCAATCGCAGCCCACATAGTAACAACCAATCGCACTCACATACACACTTACAGGCAATTTCGAGTCTTCAATTAAAGCATTTTTTTTGGGATGTGGGAGGAAACCAGAGTAATCAGAGAAAACCCATGCAGGCACAGGCGGGGCGGGGTTTGAACCCCAGTCCTCAAAACTGTAAAATATATAAAATAAAACTGTAACTGGACAACTGAAGAGATACTTCCACACATCACTCACTTCTCGTCAGACGGCCGGTGCTGCAACAATGCTGACATAGCTCCAACTCAGACTGCCCTGAAATATCTAAGTTATGCTGGTAAAGCGATATTGGTGTGTTAGTATCGGAGCATTTTGTCAACTCCAGGCGTGCAGTTTCGACAAACATACCGATACTCGCTTCGGTGAATCTCTACAGTAGAACATGGCTGGACGGATTAAATCGTGGTCGCACTTTGCATTCAAGTGGAACTGCAGTGGCGTTTCTATTTTAATGACATTATTTCAGGCAGCAAAAGATGACGGGGAGTATTTCACCGCGTGTAAACCAAAAGAACCGAATCAAGTGTTTGGATAGCTGCTGTTCAGTCACTGAGGTCATTAGTGCAGAACACATTATCTAGTTAATGGCAGCGAAGTGCCGTAATGATGAGGCATCAAGTTCCTGCCTATTGAGGCCAAGCTTGCTATGAAAGTCATTATCGAGGATAAATATATAGGGCCTCCATGACATCGTGGGATTGAACTGGTTCACATGTTTGTCCTGATTCAAGGGAAGGTTAACGGGCACAAAACTAGAGTCTGTTTTTGCAAAGTAGTGATGTTCCGTTCTTTCTGGTACAAAACACCAATTATTTCAAGAATTATTAGCTACGGGACCTAAATGATGTCACGGGACATACCAGTCACTTTATTGGTTAGTAACCACCATTCTTATGGAAATTTGAGAGGAAAAAACCACAACCACAAACTGGTGGTTAGGCTTCATTATAAGCTTCACCTAGTCAAAAAACTCTTATTTTCCTCAAAGTTTGTTGGTAGGTTAGAAAGATTGCACAAAGGCAGAGGTGACGTCAGCCAAAGCGAGAATGTTTTAAAACCCAGGTTGAAAACGCTTCTTTTTTCTCATGTATTTGCAATTTTAATGATATTTCTTGCACTGTACAATGTTTTTAATTGCGCTTTTATTTTTTATTTTTTAAATATATACATTTTGTGATGATTTCCCTTTTTTTCCCCATTTCAAATGTTTTATTTCTTTGCATTCAAATCCTTTTAATCGTGTGAAGCACCTTGTGTATGAAATGCACTATAGTAATAAATTTGCTTTGCTTTGCTTATTAGTTTGAAGATTCAATGTCCTCTCTTTGTAGTGTATTCAATTAAATACAGGTTAAACGTAATTTCCAAATCGTTGTATTCTGTTTTTATTTATGCTTAACACAACATCCCAACATGGAATTGGCAAATTGACAAAATTAATTTCAGTCCACCTACAGTGAAGAAAATAAGTATTTGAACACCCTGCATTATTGCAAGTTCTCCCACTTAGAAATCATGGAGGGGTCTGAAATTTTCATCGTAGGTGCATGTCCACTCTGAGAGAATAATCTAAAAATAAAAATCAAGAAATCACAAAGTATGATTTTTTTTTACCAATTTATTTGTGTGATACAGCTGCAAATAAGTATTTGAATACCTGAGAAAACCAATGCTCATAACCAACTTATTCAATAGAATACTAGCGGAAGAGAAGATGCCAGAAGAATGGAGGAAAAGTGTACTAGTTCCCATTTTTAAGAACAAAGACGATGTTCAGAACTGTGGAAACTACAGAGGAATAAAGATGATGAGCCACACAATGAAGTTATTGGAAAGAGTAGTGGAGGCTTGACTCAGGACAGAAGTATCTGCGAGCAACAGTATGGTTTCATGCCTAGAAAGAGTACTACATATGCATTATTTGCCTTCAGGATGCTCGTGGAAAAGTACAGAGGTCAGAAGGAGCTACAATTGTGTCTTTGTAGACCTGTGGTACTGCATGCGCAAGTCCAGTGTGGTAGAAAATTATGTTAGAATATTACAGGACATGTATGAGGACAGCAGAACAGCGGTGAGATGTACGACACCCACGTGTGTCAGAAGAATTTAAGGTGGAGGTGGGACTGCATCAGGGATCCGCCCTGAGCCCCTTCCTGTTTGCGGTAGTCATGGATAGGCAGACAGATGAGGTTAGACTGGATTCCCCTTGGACCATGATGTTCGCAGATGATATTGTGATATGCAGTGAAAGCAGGGAACAGGTGGAGTAACGATTAGAAAGATGGAGGCACGCGTTGGAAAGGAGAGGAATGAAGATTATCCGAAATAAAACAAGAGTATATGTGCATGAATGAGAGGGTCTGTGGGGGAAGAGTGAAGCTCCAGGGAGAAGTGATAGCAAGGGTGGATGACTTCAAATACTTGGGGTCAACAATACAGAGCAATGGAGAGTGTGGTAAGGAAGTGAAGAAACGAGTGCAAGCGGGATGGAACAGTTGACGGAAGGTGTCTGGTGTTCTACGTGACAGAAGAGTCTCCGCTAGGATGAAGGGTAAAGTCTATAAAACAGTGGTGAGGCCCGCCACGATGTACGGTTTACAGACGGTAGCACTGTAGAAACAGGAAGCAGAACTTGAGGTAGCAGAAATGAAGATGTTGAGGTTCTCGCTGGGCATGAGCAGGTGGGATAGGATTAGAAATGAGCTCATTAGAGGAACAGCCAAAGTTGGATGTTTTGGAGACAAGGTTAGAGAGAGCAGACTTTGATGGTTTGGACATGTCCAGAGGCGAGAAAGTGACTATATTACTAGAAGGGTGCTGAGGATGGGGCTGCCAGGCAAAAGAGAGAGAGGAAGACCAAAGAAAAGGTTTATGGATGTTGTGAGCGAGGACATGAAGACTGTGGGTGTTAGAGAGGAAGATGCACGATAGGCTTAGATGGAAAAAGATGACACGCTGTGGCGACCCCTAATTGGGACAAGCCGAAAGGAAAAGAAGAAGAAGAAGAAAACCAATGTTAATATCTGGTCCAATAGCCTTTGTTTGCAATTACAGAGGTCAAACGTTTCCTGTAGCTGTTCACAAGGTTTGCACACACTGGAGGAGGGATTTTGGCCCACTCCTCCACACAGATCTTCTCTGGATCAAACAGGTTTCTGGGCTGTCGCTAAGAAACACAGACTTTCAGCTCCCTCCAAAGATTTTCTATTGGGTTTAAGTGTGGAGACTGGCTAGGCCACGGCAGAACCTTGATATGATTTAGATAGTGGACGATGGTTACCGACGCCCACAGTTGTGTGCTCCATTTGTGTTTCTCCAAAGCATATGGGTCAATATTGTCGATCAAAGCACACTTCTTGTCGTAACGGTTTCTTGAAACAACATCTAATGAGCGCCGCTAACTTTCCAAAGTCTTTTTAGCCACCATGCGTTACTTTTAACAGTCATATGAATATTTGCGTAACTCCGGTCCATATGCAAAAGCATTATAGTGAACGGCGCGTCAGTATAGTGAACCCATTCAGCACGGCCAGGTGTCCAGCATGTAGTCACGTGGTCGTAAACATAGAACTATAGGTTTCTAGCATCTTTAGTTATCAGTGAAGATGCAAGAAAAAAATAGATTTAAAAAATTGTGATAAAAATCACGATTGGAACATAAGCCTCCCCTGGTTGTAGCCCTATTTAAAAATTGTTATTCTATATAAAATATATTTTTAACATTTTTGGGTGTGCTGATTAATTGGACTTAAAATTATTTGCTATGGGAGATATTGGTTCACTTTTCATACAATTCGGTTTTAGTTTGACTTTTTGGAACAGTTTAGTGATGAAGGCAAAGACTCCACTGTCTTCATTTTACCAATTAGATGCTCCACTTTTATATCATACAAGACGTCCGCATTGGTAAGCAAACGTCTTCCTGTTCTCTCTCCATCATGTTGTGAGGGGGTGTTTTACTCTATTTTAGCTTTACTGTACAGTAGTTAACTAATTTTTACACTTGTGAGAGTTAACAATGGTAAAATCACACTTAAATATAGCCATACAGATAATCAAGATTTTATGTCAGTGGCCGTTTGAGCCAAGAACAAGTTCAATCACTTTTCAGAGGTTCCAGTGTACTTGCAAGAATCAGTGAAACAATGGCCTATAAATAGTCCTCTGAGCTATAGATATAACGGTTGGAGAGGCCAAGGGTGTTGACCCTCGACTAAACTAGACACTAACATGGCCTCTGTCCAAGTGCTGCTTCACTTAAGCCTCTATAGATTGCTTGCTCTACCAACTTGACTAATGAGGTGGGCACATGTGGATTAGGCGGTTGTTGGGTGTATGTGGCGGTCACGTTCTCACCATCACCGCCAGAGGCTCCGCTGTATCGTGCCCACGTTGTCTCCCGTCCGTGATGCTCGGCATGCAGGGTCCGCCGAATGGCTCCGAGAAGCTCCGCATCATCTGCCGCATGTGATCCCGATGTGCTCGGAATGGATCTCTACGCAGGGGATGACGATTAAGAATTTCACTTAAAACATTTATAACGGTGTTATGGTTGCCACAGTTGCAAAAAAATATATCAAATTGTACAGGGGGCCACTCTGATCTTCATTAATTAATTAAATTAAAACCATCAAACAAATTTAATAAATTTTAAAACACTGCTAAGCTTTACAATAAAGTTGATAAAGAAAATCTAATAGGACAGAGGTTCTTAAACTTTTTACAGTACCATCTAAAAAAAACATTTGACTCTCAAAGTACCACCAACATGACCATCATTAAAATACAGTAGCATCATAATGTGGATAGATATTTTCTATTATTGTTAGTCACGGAAAAAATGCGAAAATATAACATTAACTGTGTTGTAATGTAAGAAAATAAAAAGAGTTCTTAATGATTCACTTAAAAGGCAATGCACGTAAATGTTAACTAAAAACACTATGAAGAAAAAATTTTGAATTCAATTCAAATGATTGAACGCAGATGTATTGAACTTGAAAGTTAAATGAAGTGAACTGTATAAATTTTTTTTTTTTATATAAGTCACTGTTGCATTATACATCTAAGAACATTTTTAAAGCGACTTTCACATAACACAAGTGAGAACCCATGTTCCACACTTTAAGAATCGCTGGTATGAGTTTTCAGGATTTTGGGGTTGTTTGTGTCGTGCATAGCAATAGAAAAGAGTTGCAGCTGGCTCATTGACCAAAACAAGACCAATTTCTATGATGCAGACACTTTTTCAGTCATCATTATGGTGATAGACAGTAGTCATAGATTGGAGCTTGACAACATACAGCAGAAAGTGGAGCAAATATAAATTTTTTAAATCTCAATTATATTTATTTACAAGACCATGATAAAAATTAACAGTTCCTCTGCGTCTTTGTATACTGTGCCTAGAAACGCCCTTTATAAAGCCATTACTATTTTATTAGTATGTAGTTGTGAGGGGCAGTGCACTCTTGGGAGAACCTTACTATTCATTTCACAACCAAAAAAAAAAAAAAAATAAATAATAATAAAATAAAATACACGTAAATGAGTATAAGTTTCTTCGAAGTTCATGGCTTGGGTATATTTCACATCCATTATTACTAAGAAATGCAGTATATATTTTATGGAAATTCACACTATACAGCGAATAACCTGGCAAGCATATTAATAGTCACACATAAGTACTATTACACATTCTTAATTTCAACCTCCACGGGAACAAAAGTAGCAATTTAAGACAAATAGATTTGGCCAATTAGCACAAATTCGCATAAATTGGACAAACACAGTCAGTTATGCTACTATTTGAAGCCCTTATTTCGCTGCCATACATTATTTACAAATTAAAATATAACGTAGAAGCTATATAAAAAAAAACACGTCCACCTGCATTTTAAACAATTTACGTTCGACTCACGATATTACATTAGGTCTGAACAAGCTATCTTAAATACGTAACATTTGAGGCCACTTACGAGAAGAATGGGTCGTCGTCAAAGTCCCTAGAATTCCCGTTCCTGAACATCTTTGCGGACCTGAAAGTCGTAAATTTAAAGAAAATAACGAAATTTAAAAATTGGCTTAAATAAACATAATAGTTCGGTCCTCCACAGGTGCCGCAAGCTCGACTGCTGAAATGTCACTATGGAGAATATGGCGTTAGGACCCCGAGCAATGAACCACGTGACACAAATGCCATTCTCTGATTGGCTTGAGACGACCTGCGTTCACCAGGGTGTTGTGTCGCTGAGAGTTGCCATGACGACGAGGCTCTGGAACCCTTCTTGTTAAAAGTCCCAAGTTCTACTCTCTTTTATCATCGTCACCGTGAGGAAACTGTCATACAGTAACTTACGGACCTTCTTACAAAACGTTACTTACAATTTATTATCATTATTATTTTTAACCGTTCACAGCAGCGGGACATCGTGTGAGGATTAAATAACATTACATGCCATGTTAACGCGGTGCTTGTGTGCTCTTGCTTTCGAGCATAGTTGTATTTAAGACTTCATTACCACACTGGCTATTTGGAGGTGATGGCGGTGTAACAACGTGTCCCACGCTGGGTATAGATTTACCATCTGGCCTGCTCCATAAATAGGCCCGGCTCTGATTCTCTACGGTGCCTTAAAATGTCACTCATAATTAACATTCAGCTATGAAAAGTACATACATACAGTCAATAAGGTCATACAATAAAAAAAAGGTAAAAGACAACCTTAAATCATCTTTTTATTTTTTTAATGAAGGACAACACATGCTACAGTTCATGTATGTGTCGATTCTGGTTCAAATGTGTTTCGTTTATTTAGATGAAAAAAAATGTGACGAGGACAAGAAATTTCAAAAATTTTACCACCATTACTGTGACATAACCTGTACAACTGAATTCAAGGTTAGGCTATTAATCTTTTCCCTAAACATTTTTTTTTTGTTGTCACAGCTTAGGTTCTTGGTAATCATAATTAGTCCAAGAACCGGGCGTCCCTACAAAATGTTTGAAAATCAGAAGAAAATGGGTCAGGTCAATAGGCCAACAGCAACAATGAGGGAGCTGCACAGCTTTATGGCAAATACTAGCTGCTTGGTACATGTGACAATAATTTCCTGTCCTTTTCATATTTCTGGGCTATGGAGTGAGAAGAGTGGCAAGATCCATCCATCCATCCATTTTTTCGCCGCTTATCCTCACAAGGGTCGCGGGAAGTGCTGGAGCCTATCCCAGCTGTTAACGGGCAGGAGGCGGGGTACACCCTGAACTGGTTGCCAGCCAATCCCAGGGCACATCGAGACAAACAGTCGCATTCACAATCACACCTAGGGTAATTTAGAGTGTCCAATTAATGTTGCATGTTTTTGGGATGTGGGAGGAAACCGGAGTGCCAGGAGAAAACCCACGCAGGCACGGGGAGAACATGCAAACTTCACACAGGCAGGTCCGGGATTGAACCAGCGACCTCAGAACTGTGAGCCCAACGCTTTACCAGCTGTTCCACCGTGCCACCAGTGGCAAGATGGAATATTAAATACAGTGTGTGGGAAAATGTATTCTGGCCAATGAAAGCAAGGTTTAACTTTTTGTCTTTAATTCCCCAAAAGATGTTTGGCACAGTCATGACATTTCTCATCACCAAAAGAAGACCATACTAACCCTGATGCATGGTGGGGACTGGATCACCCTTTTGTGCTCGGCCTCAGTCAAGCTGACTTGAAGATCTGAATTCAGAAATTAGTCCCTTCCCAAATTCAGAAATGGTGTGCACAACTAGGCAATCACATGATCTCTCTTTTTCAAACGAGTTGCACAGGTTACAGATCACATTCATGATGGAATATAGCTCTCTACAACCTGGCATTTGAACAGAAGTGTGCAGACTTGATAACCACTCTATAACTAACATGCTAACGTCAATGCTGCCATCTTTACTGGGGGAGATACTAACAGTAGCAAAACCATAACCACGTCAGCTTCACTACGGTTTAATTACCACTGGATTCACTTCTCGTAAAGTTTCAGTGGAACACAAAGAATAAAGTGAAGGAAAAACTCTGTGGACACTTAAAAGATGTGGTAGGCAGGAAGTAGAGGGAAAGGGATCCCGGGGACATGACACATCTCCTGGCGCTCTCTGGTTAGGCCACAGGACTTCCCATGAGCCTCTCCTGGCGTAGTGAGATAAGTCGGTTGAGCCACAACTCCTCAGCCTTCTCTTTGTCCATGAACAGCTGTGTTGGACAAAAAGAACACAGAGGTCAAACTTTCATGTTTCACGGTGATGACCAGTCACAACATTATTCACAAATACGTAGAGTAGTGTGTAACAGGGCTGCAGAAAGTTTGACTTCTGACCCTGCATTGAAATATATTGCAATGCGAGTTGAATATGGTGTGACGGTGCGGTTAGCACAACTGCCTTGCAGTCCTGAAAGTGGGGCTTTCAATTCAGGCTGTGGCCATCCTGTGTTTTTCTCTCCATGTTTGGTTGATGTTTTTCCCAGTTTCCTCCCACATACCAAAAACATGAAGACTTTAAAATTGTCCTTTGGGTGAATGTTGAGTATGAATGCTTGTTTGGCTATGTGTGCACTGCGACTGGCTGATATACAGTCCAGGCTGTGCTCAACCACTATTACGAAAATCAGCTGAGACCCAAGTGAGGATGGGCAGTATTGAAAATGGGTGGGCGTTTTCATTATTTCTAGCTAGTCTGTCAAAGTACATCTTTGTACAAGTACAACCGGTCTGTAATGCAAAAAATTGATAATGACTAACTCAACAGTCATCAAATGACAGTGGACTACAATGAATCTTTAGTCGTCCATTCCTTAAAGTGTCATGAAATGGATGATTTGTACTATTTTATCAATGAAGAAACGGCAGCGTGTATGGACCCATCCGTTTTTCCACCACAAAACATGATTTTGTCGTATATGGCTTTTTGTAACTCTCTCAGGAAGTGACGGAGGCAGATGCGCGCTCAAGCGGACTCGTTTGTTTCTATTAGTTTTACCTGCAGGAAGGTAGCTCGTTTTTCCTTCGTGTTAGCCTCAACGCCGGCTGGTTGCATTGCTGAATATTGCTCGAACACTCGGGAGGATGGATTTACCCTTCATAAGTTTCCAGGAGACCCGCTTCGTTGTGAAAGATGGATTGCACGGGTGCAAACAACGAGAGCTTTTGTGGGTTCCTAATGTCAGCTAGGTGTGTATAGAGCGACTAAAAAAACAATAGTTGGGGGAGGATGTAATCCTCTCAGAACGTAACAAAAGATCCGTGTCCGTAAATCAGAGGTGGTAAATGTATCGATGTGCCCGTCGGCGCCCTGTGCGCCGATCACGGCATCAGCCGAGCTTCCATGTCCCACGAGCTGCCGCCGAAGCTGTGCCTCGCGGACGAGCACGGCTACAGGCGGGTTGGCTCATAGATACAGTATTGTCTGGGAGTCTGTTGTTAGTTATAAGTGATCCGCATATCATCTAAACATGGCTCGAAACAATAGGGCAATATTGCCCCGGGGACACAATTGTGAGATGTTCTCTTCTTCGGAAAGAGCTTCCGTGTCTGAAGGGTCGTGTCCCACAGTAGGGGCCACAGCGTGTTTTCAATGGCGAATGTCCGGGGTGACGTCACGGACAGTAGATGCAGCCAATATGGCGACCATTTGGATGTCGAATGACACTTCCACAACTTTGCTCATATTTATTTTTTCGAATAGACATTGAAGTGAATCATGTTATATGTATTTTTCATTTCAATATCTATTTTAGAATGTTTATAGGGATGACACTTGGGATTTAATTTTGTGAGGGACATTAAATAGGGAGACAGAAAGTACAAGAGGGATGGTATACCTGGCCATGCATGGTAATGTGGGCACTGATGTGCAATGCCAATCAGCCATGTAAAGATCATGTGGCAAAGAAATAAAGGCTACCACTGACAAGAGATGTTCGAGTTAGAAAAAAGGCCATTAAAAACCACTGCTGCGCATAGTGTGTGACAAATAATAAGGCCTGTCTTTATGAGGAAGTTGCATGATTAAACCCGATCATGCGCTTGCCCATGTGCATGTGTGTGTTTGGGGGCAGGGGGAAGGGGCGGGGATTATAATGCAGATCAAAGAACAACATGTCAATCCGATGCTGCTTTTTCAGCGCCATGTGATTTTGTTCCGCACTGGTGAGCTCTTGTCTGTCGGCCCTGCACCGATGTTGTGGTGCTAATGAGAACATGTGAGTGTGCGCGCATGTGTGTGATGACACTTTGTGGGCTGGCGTAATGGCACTCATATGTTCTAATTGGTAGCGGAGATGAGGCCGGGGCTCACCCGGGGCATATTGGTACCATACATCAGCCTGTCGTAGGACCTTGCGCACTACGTATACTCTGTGTGTGTCTGTGTGTGTGTGAGGGTGTTTTCTGCATACGTCAGTTCATAACTTAGTTTTCCGATTGGAGATAGATGAGCGGGAAGCCCCATGGAGGATTAGTGCAGGTGAAAGTTTTCCTTCTCATTTGTCATCGTTGCTCACAGAAGAGGAGTTGATTGAAGGAGGATATGTGGCATGCATGCTACTAAAAGCATTAACAAGACATGGTATGTGTGTACAAGAGGGTTGTATGAGGATGTGGGAGCTCCTAATTGAAACAGGGTGTTGTTAGGGGTTGTCATGGAGACCACTTACAGCAGGATGAGCCAGAGTGTCGGTGTCATTGTAGACGATGGATAGAGGAAGATTGACGTCTGTGTAGTCCGTTGCGTCCGATTCCAGCTTCACAGGCTCGACCTGAGAAGAAAAAGCAAAAGTTGTGGGAGAAAAATAAATCTGAAGGGGGGAAAAAGTTCACTCTGTAACAAAAATAGCTGGATTGAATATTTATTCTCATTATGTTTTAATTTAGTCAAATTCTGAATAAAAGTCAAATCAAAATATGAATAATTAAAAGCTGAAAAGAGTGATGACTTGTATCTAAAATGTTTTGTAAATTTCAGCACAACTGTAGTAGCAAATAAATAGTGTTACTATTTCCAGACCGGTAATCAAATTAAAATTGCTATCCAACTTTTTATCCCACATTTTCCTTAGTAATAAGATACACAGCATTTGCTTCCTCCTTCTTTCATGGGGAATGACATCACGTATGGGCTAAGTCACGATTTTAGTACAATTCACATGTAAAAACTAAGCAGTCAGTGACAATCAAAACTGGAATGAGGAGAGAGAGATTAGCATTGTCAAGATGGACAAACACTCACTTTTTAGAAATGGTGCATTATATAAAGATGAAAATATGTAGGCTAGTTGTACACCAGATAAATTTCGAAGAAACATATAGAGTTACAGACATGAGTACATTCAAACTTAAAAAGAAAAACCCAACAGCCTGTGTGAGAGGTGTGAGCGTGTGACTCATGCAAGCGGTCCTCCACCGCTCAAAAAAACCCAAACAAATAACAACAAACAACCCTTTGTGCAAAACAAAGACTAACTAGGGAGGAGAGTTAAAGTGGGTTGGGCAGCCTGTTGGAAAAGAAATGGCAGCATCTGGATGCAAAAAACAAATTATCGTGTAATGTACAATAGTTGGAGTCACGGTGAATCAAATGGAAAGTGCTGGCTTCACAGTTCTGAGGTCCCGGGTTCAATCCCGGACCCACCTGTGTGGAGTTTGCATGTTCTCCCCGTGCCTGCGTGTGTTTTCCCCAGGTACTCCAGTTTTCTCCCACATTCCAAAAACATGCACCATTAACTGGACACTCTAAATTGCCCCGAGGTGTGATTGTGAGTGCGGCTGTTTGTCCTTCTTGTGCCCTGCAATTGTCTGGCAACCAGTCCAGGGTGTACCCCGCCTCCTGCCCGTTGACAGCTGAGATAGGCTCCAGCACTCCCCGCGACCTTTGTGTGGATAAACGGCTAAGAAAATGGATGGATGATTGTACCATAGTTCATTTTAAATTCAAGTAATCAGTAACGTAGTAATTAAGTTACCCTTTCAAGGCAAGTGTGGCAACGCTGGATGTACGTAGTAAATGTGGTTTTTAATTTTGTTTCCCTTTGAATTTTCATTGACCTGATTAACTTTTGTAACTGAATGTGTTGCCTTGGTTAAAAACTAAATCCAGGTCACTTTCAAGGACATGGATTTATACGTAGACTGCTTAACATCCATTACAAAATATAATGCCCAGCTGACTTCACTATTACAATTACACAATTACTATGCACGTTGAAGTGGCGTAAACACAGTTGGGACAGTAGTGATGATTATGGTCTAGAGTTCTCCACCAGGTGGCAGTGCAAGCCTGATGGATGCAATGAGGTTGCATTGAAGGGTAATAAACATACATACACTGTACATTAGATACACTCACACAGAATCTACATCAAAAAGTTTGCCCTTACAAACACAATAATGGTTAACCAGAAATGTATTTAGATACAAGTCGTGTAAAAAAAAAAAATCTGTGAAACGTCTGTTATGGTTTATATTTTGCCTCTATAATCCAACAACAAAAAAGGTATTATCTTTGTAATTTTGTTTTAATAGCGTGTTTTCATTGGCTACAGCTTTAAAATTGGAACTAAATCCCATTTGTTATGAGGATATTTTAAGGGTTGTTTTGTCACTAAAAGTCAGCCGATCCATTTTTTACAGTTGCATTACAGTACTCAAAATTTTGACTCAAGAGCTGTTTTAAGGCAACAACAAGCTAAAACAAGCAAAAACGATACGTTGTCCTCGAACTGCTAAAGTAGACATCAAGCTGGACACGTTGCCAACTGCATTCATATTTCAAAGCACGCGACAAGCAGGCCTAAAGCAAATGTTTACCATTTGGAAGCGTCTACTGACCTTCTACTACTTGGCTAAATGTAAAATAAGGTAGATATAGAAAGGTACTGGTGCTATTTGACGCATCATTGATGGTGGAGTGGTACACTTGCCTGACTATGGTACAGGCAGCGTGGGTTCAGTTCCCACTCAGTGATGGTGTTTATATGTGCCTTGTGAGAGATTGGCGAGCAGTTCAGGGTGTAGTCCGCCTTTCACCCAAAGTTAGCTGGGATAGGCTTCATTGCTCCTGCAACCCTTGTGAGGATAAGAAGCTTGGAAAATGGATGGATAGATGGGTGGATGGATAGTATATGATAGCAATATAAAGTATGATACCAAATTTAATGGTAAAACGTTTTACAGAAGAAATGGTCTTGTTTCAAAATATATTTGCTGAAAAGTAATTATTCAGCAGATGTGAGGATTCAACCAGACAGCAACGATATGTTTCTGCTACTCAATCTGCCAAATTTATAGTGGGTTTTTTTTTTATTTGCACCTGTAAATAATGTACAAACACGGTTGTACTTGGACAGCGATGAGAACCTGGCGGTAAATGTTACTGTGGTCTCGACCTTGGTAAGTGTCCTGTGACCGGACACGAGATCACTGTCACACATCCCCCATCTTCTCCAAAGACCTTCGACAAATTAAATCGGAGGAACATTTTAATAATAACTTCTGTGTTTGGTCTCCATCTGAGAGGGCGACAGATGTAGGATGCCCCAATTTGTCTGAATGGGGACGTTTGATTTGTTGCAGTCTCGAGCAGTAGAATTGAATGAGAGCGCAAAAAAAGCCGCAACTGCACCTTGATGTCGGCCCGGGTTGATTTGAAAGCCTGAGGAACAAAGGAGTCGCTCTCGATGGCCTCGATGTCCTTTATCCTTCGCACTTGCTCCTCCAGAGAAGTTCCCTCTGGAGAAAAAAAAAAGGGACGTAAAGAGGTGTGTGAAGAAAAAGCACCTGCACAGGGTCACTTGTTCTGGTCATGTTCTGAACGGCGGTGGATTCCGTTGGGAGCGAGCCCACTTGATCGCATGTGATCTGTCTGCATAACACTCCCTGACATGTAATGTGACATATCGGATGTCATTTTAATCTTTAAGGGAGAGCACTCGCGCGCCGCCAAGGGCACGTAGCGGCCCGCCTGGGAAGGGAAATAAATGCTAACAAGATGAGAGTAAATTACACTGGGAATAATGCATTGTAAAATAATCACAAATATGAACACAAACTGGCTGCAATGGAATTTCATTAGGGAGACAAAATAGGATTAGGTTTCATCCATTTTTTTGTGGATCGCAGACTATTGTTGCTGTGGTTTGTCCAATCACGCACAAAGGCAGGGAAGGGTTTCCAGTAAATGACTCCTGCATATAAACACGTCAGGACTCTGCATATCAACAATACATCGTTCAAGAAGTGCAGCTTCTCCAAGCGTAGGAGGAATTACCAAGAAGGAAAGTTTGCAATTCTAAAGAAATACAAACAACAACTATGAACAGTCCCATTATTGTGTGGCTGTCAATCTCGCCTCTGATCAGTCAATATTGATAACTCGCTCCCGCGTCCATCCGTCCTCCCCTGCTCTATTCCATCTCTCCATATGTCAATCTTGCACCTGTGCTACTATCTGGGCAGAGTTGTCAGAATAACCAGGTGAATGTTGGAAAGGTTACTCACACAAGCACACCCACTCGGGCCAAAAAACGTTGGGAGTGTGGTAATGACATGCAGGAAAGTTTCAATCTAAAAATCACACCCAAAGCCCTAAACACTGAAAAACGTGAACTTTGTAATTAGTTGACATTTGGGGGGAAATACACACTAGATGCTTCAAAACTTGAAGGTCATCCCTGACACCATGTGAGATTGCATTAGAAGGGACATATTTATAGTGTGGTACATTGACTTACAAGTGACATGAGTTTTTCAATTCGTCATTTTTTTTTGCTTTGACTTAGGAGAAAATATTTAAACTTGACAAGGTCTAAATCAGGGTCACCAACATAATGCCTGCGGGCACATGATTGCCCGCGAGGACCACTACAAGGCCCCGTGAAAAAGAGCACAGGTCACAAATTATTATTTGTGCTTTAAATTTTGAAACTGACTTGCTTACATTAATGTATTTTTAAACTTGTCTCATATAAAAAATTAAAATAAAAATATTTGATGGATAATGAACTCTGACTCTGAAGGTCATGTACAGGTTAAATGTCATGTAGCCCTTCATACAATCGGTTCTAACGAAGTAGCCCTCACCCTCAAAAAGTTGGTGACCCTGGTCTAAATGGTAGTCGCTAGCTCAATTCAACTCACTTTACAAGGAACAGTTTGGCACCAGGTGATCAATTCTTCAATAAAGAAGGCTATAAATTGTGTATTGCCACTCCCAGATGAACTTCACTGTCTTGTGAAAATAAAACAACAACACCCCTCTGCCTTATCAAAGTCCATCCATCCATCCATCCATCCATCCATCCATCCATCCATCCATCCATCCATCCATCCATCCATCCATCCATCCATCCATCTACCACTTTTCCGGATTGGGTTGCAAGGGCAGTAGCTTTAGTAGGGATCCCCAGACTTCTCTTTCCCTAGCCATTTCATCCAACTCTTCCGGGGGGGATCTTGAGGCGCTCCCAGGCCAGTCGAAAGACGTAGTCTATCCAGCGTGTTCTGGGTTGTCGCCGAGGTCTCTTTCCGGTAGGACGTCCTCGCAAAACTTCCCCGGGGAAGCATCCGGGAGGCCTCAGAATCTGATTCCCTAGCCACATTATCTGGCTCCTCTCAATGCGGAGGAGCAGCACCTTGACACTGAGCCCCTCTTGGATGACCGAGCTTCTCACCCTATCTATAACGGAGAGTCCGGACACCAAACTCTCTTAACAAAGTTATTTAGCTAATTGCCAAAACACAATGCAAAACTCCACCGGGCTAACAAATAGCATCTATTGAATGTCACAGTGTTATAAACCTTTAGGCAACGGATATTAAAACACAAATCATGGCATATCCTACGTGAAAAGAATTTTACATTATTATCTTCGAGGTCAAAAGTTGACATACATTTCCTTAGTATCGAGTAGGATTTACTTTGAACGGTATGACTTCGGGTCAGACTTCTTATTATGCTGGGATCCTGGCCCATTCCTCCTGACAGAACTGGTGTAACTGAGACCGATTTGTCGGTTGCCTCGCTCGCACATGCCTTTTCAGATCCCCGCACAAGTTTTCCATGGGATTGAGATCAGAGCTTTGCGATGCCAACTCCAAGACAATGACTTAGCGTCATTGTCCATTTGGAAGACTCATTTGTGACCAAGGTTTTAGCTTCCTGGCTAATGTTTTGAAATGTTCCCTTAATATCTCTATGTAATGACCCCGTCACACCATGACGTTCTGGTCAACGTTCTCTGAACATTTCAATCGTTCTATTTTTCAGCGTTCTCAAATGAGGATGACACATCTGGAGTGTGATTAACGTGTGTCTAACGCACGAGAAGCGTGTAACAGCGACCAAATAAGATACCCCTAAAAACCATTAGCGTGTACTAACATGTCACTGTCGTGCGATGAGCGATTTGTCAATGTTAGACGAGTGTGTTGAGCGTGTAACTAAACGGGTGAATAACGACAGAATAGCGTTTTGCTGGCGTGTAATTTTTACAGTGGAACGGGAACGAAAACTTTGGAAATTTCATACTCACTTCAGTTGTTCTCGTGAGTTATAACAGTCAGCATCATGCCGCCTAGATGAAAAAAAAGGTAGGGTGTGGACTTCAGCAACTAGCACTGCAAGTAAGAATGCAAAGCATCGATTTATATACCCATATGCATGGACGTTTGGGAAACGCACGAATGACGCTCAATGGACGCCAAAGGATGTTCGTTTGACTTTAGTTACACACTGTGTGCGCTAGGGGATTGTTCAGTTGTCGTTGACAGGTCGCCAGTGAGTCGTTCACTGCAAAGGAAACGATTAAGTAACAACCAAGTAAAGCTTGAGTTACGACTGACTAATGATGGCCAAATGCGTGCAACGCTTGGCGAAACTTAGTAAAACGTTCCACGAACGTTCTGCAGCGTTTAAAATTAAACACTGATGAACGCTGGTCTCGGTGAGAACTTTTGTGCATGTTCAAAACTTTTTTTCCGGACCGGCGTTCTCCGCCGATTCCCAGCGAACATTGACGGCAGTGTTGGTCAGCGTTCTATAGCATTTGAGGAAACGTTGGTAGTCGCCAATGGTCGCCGGGATAGCGCCAGAAGAGCGTTGTTTGAACGTTAGTGAACGTCAATGATCCCTGGGAATCGGCGGAGAACGTTTAATTTTGAACGCTATAGAACGCTGACCAGAACGTCATGGTGTGACGGGGCCTTTAGCGGTGTGATGGCTGGATATTGCCATGATGTTTATACTTGCATACAATTATTTGAACTGATGAACATGGCACCTTCAAGCAACTGGAAATTGCACCAAAGGATGATCCGGACTTGTGGATTGCCACAATTATTTCTCTGATTTCCCGGAGGATTTCTTTTTATTTTTCCCGTGGTTTTAAACAAGGAAGCAGAGTGTTTGAGGTGTGGCCTTAAATACATCCCCAAGTGTGCCATCAATTGACTCACGTTGTCAGTTAACCTATTATTAGCTTCGAAAGCCATGACCTCAACATCTGAGCTTCCACATGTCCATTAAAGACTTTTTCTGTATATAAACGTTTGGTCTCCAAGAAAATATTACAACATTCTCTAAGAAATTCTTTCTCTCATTATTGTTGCATTTAACAAAATGAAATAATTTTAGTGATCCTGACTGATCTGAAACAGGAGAGGCTTAGTCTAATTTGACTTAAGACTGAGATAAAAAAAAAAAAAAATGAAATGTGTGTTTTTGCACATTGTATACAAACTTCCGGCTTCATCTAAAGCTAGAACTAGCTCATTGATTACCACAAGCTTAGTGGAAACGATTAGTCATGTGAGCTGCTGGTTGTCAGTGTCAATGTTAACCTTTGCGTTTTATTGTTTTAATGTCCTGTATTTATATTACAGAAGGAAGCTTACTTTTATACTGAAATAAAAGCTATATGTTAAACAGTTACTTAAAACATCGCCTGTACTGATGATGGCAGCAGTTCGACTCAGGTACTACTACTAATATTTTGACTACTTGCCAAGTCAGTCGCTATAAAACGGTGCATGTGTGTGTTGTGGTTTATGCTTGAAATTATCATAGGTCGTGAATAAATTGTGTTCAACTTGAGAGGTTGCACTTGTTACATGTTGTAGTGGACTCACGATACGATACACGCATACGCAGACGCAGACGCAAAGCTAATAGAAGCAATTTATTCAATCCATTAGCTGTAACAGGGTGGATGCCACCACACATCCTCATGGAGTGGGGGTGTTTAATGAATACATGAATATTTGTATCAAATTCTCACTTACATACACACACACACGCAAGATTGGACACACGGAGACACACAGTTATAATAGCCCTCAAACAAAATGAGTTTGATTTCAACGCCGTCCGAATTGGACAACTTAGTGACAATTAGGGCTATGAGCTTGTCATGAGAGTCATTCCTGCCACTGGACTACTTGAAGTTACTACAACGGCAGCAACTTCATGCGGTGATTTACCACCACCATTTCGATATGGACGTTCATGCCTTATTCGTATTCTTTTCCTTTTCAAGCAATGTTTTTATCTTGTGTTCCTAAGTATCCACTCGCAAGCTAGCCATTTTTTTACAGAGCTAATCCTTGTTAGGCTTTATGGTTAGCTGGAGCCTACTACCTGACTTTGGGTGAGAGGCGGGGTACACCTTGGACTAGTAACCAGCCAATTGCAAGGCACATACAGACAGATAAATGTTCAGTCACATTCACACCTATGCACAACTTGGAGTCTTCAATAAACCTAACATGCATTTTAAGGGAATGTGGGAGAAGGCAGACATGCTAACCACTAGCACAGTGTGCTGCCTAAAGACACAATATTGATGTCAAATACACATACATGCGCTCATCATCTTGGCAGCTATTCTATCCATTAAGACCTCAGATTTTGTTTTTTCGACAAACACATTACGGGTAGATAAGATGACTCGCACATGATGTTTGTCAGATGTCAGCGGCCAAGATATGAATTTCACCAGCAAAATCATACATAATGGACTCAGGAGTGTGGCCCCGGCGAGCTTGGATCGGACTAAAAAAATCAATAGCGGAGCTGGGTGAGCGCACACGACAGATCTGAGAGGTCAAAGTTGATATTTAATATTGACACATTATCTGACAAATTAACTGTTAGTCCGTGAGGCTGCTTGTGTGTGACAGAGTGAGAGAAAAGTGAGAGGGATAAAGATCTTGTCTGTCTGAATGTTCAAAAGGCATTACGAGAATAGGAAACGGGAGCTGATACATTAAACAACACTGCCACCTTGATGTTTGAATTCCCCTGCTGTGGTAAGTATTTGCTACATTACTGTAATAAACATTGGAAACACTATGTTGTCTTTTTATTTCATACCTAGCAAGAAAGAGGAGAAGATGGTACAGAGTACTTTTAGATTTGTGATAGACGGGCAGAAGGAGAGGGATACTAAAATGACAGCACCCGTGTATTTGGCTCAGGGTAGTGTCATCACACTAGGACTAAACAAAGCATCCAAACTTGCCACCTGTAACATTATTAAAGGTTAATGATGGCCACTCTGGAACTAATTATCCATCCATCCATTTTGTACAGCACTAGTCCTCATTAGAGTCACAGGTGAGCTGGAGGCTATCCCATCTTATATTGGGCAAGAGGCAGGGTACACCCTGGACTGGATGCGAACTTATCACAGGGCACATACAAACAAGCCACTTTTCATGCTCACATTCAAACCTACACACAATTTAGACTATGAACCTAACATGCATGTTGTGGGGATATACGAGGACAAAAACCTACACAACAGAACAACAGAAGGTCCATGCAAACTCCAGAGGAAGGCCGTAGTTGAGAATTTAATCCGGGGCTCTACTACAACAGATACGGTCTAACCACAACTTCACCATGCTGCAGTGTGCAACAAAAGTATGATTAGTGTATAAGTAATGTAACTAACCACAATGACCAATTTCAAATTGACCTTCCACCAATGGTGGGAAATGTGACTCAGTATTACATGTGTTCTTCCACGTGTGCATCAGTAAAAGCAGGAGTCATTAGTGAGATGAGTCGGACAGACAGCCAACCTGACGACTGGGTCAATATGCTATTGTTCTCTCTAAATAGCTGTTTGTCCACCTCATTGATTAAGAGCACAAGAGCAGCAGAGGAAATCAAAGCAGCCAATTGTGGCTTGATTTGGAACCCGTCACCCACAAAACCTCGGGAAGTACCAGTTGACAACGTGTCGCCACAAGAGGGAACTGTTTAACAATGCATGTCAGACACACAGAGGGCCAATGGAACACTTTGTTGCATGGTTTGCCATTCAGGAGCATGGCTCGGTTCAATTTAGCACGAATCCTGATCAACCTAAAATAATTGAATTAGTGCAGCACTTGTAGTGCTAACGTGGAGCTGAATAAATAACAGCTCTTTTTCCAAGGGCTCAAAAACAGCAGTATATTATGAGTGGATACTGTATTGTATTTGTTTCAAATTCACTGCAGTATATTCCATTACATTAGAGCCAATGATATCAAAGATCCAACATTGTCAGTATTTTGAGAGGTAATAAAGGCCTGATTTGAGGATAATAATGTAATTGTATCTTACAGTAACGCAGACTTGAATTGCATTAGATCATGAATTTCTAATATTTTGAACCTCGTGTAGAGTAGCTAAATGGGATTACCAACACATAAAAGCAGGGGTTTTTCTTAAGAGTATACTACAAGTAAGTCTCTTTTGGCCCATAATCAAAAAAATCACATCTATCCATGCATTTTTTATCACCCTTATCTTGTTCAGGATCACAGGTGATCTGGAGCAAATTCCAGGTGTTTTTGGGCAAAAGGGGGACCCTGGACTGGTCCCCAGGCAATCTCACGGCACATATCAAGTTACTGTGGTAAATCTAGATTGTGCAACAATTAATCAAGGAATCTTAAAGAATCAATTACTAAATTAATTAACATCTATTTTAATAATTAACCGTTTCAAAATTTTGTTGTATTTAAAATTTTCCAGATTTGTAAAGTGTAAAAATTCTTACATTTCTGTAGTTTTTCATTCAAGCAGAGATTATCTTTGTGTTTAATCAAAACAATACATTTGCAAAATATCTCCTTTTACCTTAAAAAAACAATGAGCATGTTTCCCCATTTTCCAACATGTTACAGACCCAATCAGTACCTGAATCATTATCAATTTGTGTGTGCATTTTCTGAAGTCAATTTCAAATTGTTATACTTATTTTTTTAATACAGGGATGGACAATATTTTTTCCTTTTATCAAAATAATTTAATGAAAAACTAATCAATAGATGATTTATATGAAATAACTGTCAGTTGCAACCTTATTGATAACCATGTCACTTTCAGTGGGAACAGCACTCTTCCAGCACCACGGTCAGCTATGTTCAACTATCTATTATTAATTGCTATGAACAGATATGACATGTTAATTTATGCTGTACCGTGAAGGAATTAGTGGATTAAATATTTGTAATCTTTTCATAATAGTTCTTCTTATGTGTATGTTGGGCCCGAGTGAATACGCTCACATGCTGTATCTGAGTCAGAATCACTACAAAGTATTTTAGAGACGTCCCTATTTCACCAAAACATGCGACGTGATGGAGTTTGTGAGCAGACTGTGTGCTTTAACAAATTTAGTTCACATTTCTAAAAAGTTTTTGATCAGTTCATATGCCACTAAGACACAATGAATGTTATCCTTGACAAACTGCAACTACATAAATAGTACAGATATGATGAAAATTATGAGACATGGTTAAATATTTATTATGTAACCCTCCAATATTTCAACCTCCATTGAAGAAAAATTAAATGGTCATAATGTCACTGAAAACTTGAACGAGCTTCTTAATTTCCTCCATAACGACAGGGTGGAAAGCAATTGCAGGAACACGTGCAAAATGTTCAAGATGATTATGAAAATCGAATCAACCGTCAAAATGGCTTGTTTTATCAAATACCTTCACCTGGATGATACAAAAATGCTTCAAAAATACTTCAGTATCAATTAAGGATACTATATGGCCAGCTGAGCAGTGTGTAGGACAGCAAAAACAGAATTTTTAAATATACTGTATATAGAATGAAGTAAACGTTTTAACAGACTTATACTGGCTAAGTGTACAAATGTTTGACACATTGCAGAATTAATAGCTCCAATTGGAGCGTTATATTCTTTTAAAAAGCAGAGATGTTTTATAGGATATCATTAATCTCTAATGTTTATTGTAATTTGATAACTTAACATAAATGAAGACTTTCATGATTTAAGTAGGTAAACCACGCCCAGGCAGAGGAACACATGCTCACGCAGCAAAATCCCAGGGTTCAATTAAGTGTCTCCCTGTGCAGCTGTAAAGATGTAATTCAACACTTTAGGTCTGTCTCAGTGGAGATTTTTTTTCTTTTTTTGGCCTACTAATTGATAGAAATTAAGCCATTAATCAAGCCACTAGCCATCACTCAGCCAAGGGAAGATGAATACAAACTTCCATAATAAGCACCTTCCCCATTTTAGCCCTCATTAGCATTAATTTTTAATGTAATTATGCTATTCTTTTACAGCGAGCTCATAAATTACGGCTCTTTTGTTACTGGCTGGCCTTGTAAAATCCAAAGTAATGCTTTGTAGTCTGATCTTTAAGGCAATTACTGGCTTCTTTACTCTTTTATCTCTCTGCATTTCCAATAACCTGCTCTCTAATGATTTATCCCTGCTGTACCCCCTCCTCCCCTTGCTTTTCCTCCTTGCTCTCTCTCCCCCTCTCTCTCTCTTCACCAGCGGCCAACTGCCCCGCTGCCAGCGTCCGCCTCTGAGACACCACCTCCACCCACCCGCCCCCCTTCCGCCCACATGCTCCCCATCTTGGAGCCCAGATGCGTGAGGCGCTAACAAATGACGACTAGTTGTTTACCATCTCCTTTAGTCATTTTCCAGCTTGCGCTTCATTAGCGCATATAACGGCGACAATGCCTTGGGGAATGCTGCTTTAAGAGACCGCCGCACTTCTTCCTGTTTCCACTGGTCTCCCGTAGGCCTTACCTGTAGGCGAGCAGCTCCTGTTTGTGTAACCCTCAAGCTCACACAAACGGAGACAACTAGCAAAACTTGGCATCATACCGGGTGGGTTTAGCTAAGCAGGGCGGTGTGCCGGGGGAGGAAGAGAGGCTCTTTTCTCCACAGCAGCACTCTGCATGCAGCGATAATGTCTGGAGGCCTACACAACAGGATCTAAGTGTCGGGACCAACACTAATTTACTTGAAGGAGACTGAAAATCCCACTGCATTTGACCATTTCCCACTACTTCTGATAAAGATCGGCAAAGGCCCCATTGTTAGATGTCTCGCAAATATCCAGTGATGTAGGGTTTCTCCTTCCCAATTTTCTCAGAAAACATTGGTCCCACAATCGGAAATGTTGAACCTACTCAATAGTTAGGATGAGAGATGACTCGATCATTGTTTTTCCCAACCCAGTCTGGGCTGAATCACTCGACTTCAAGTATTTCCTGATACGGAGTCCGATCCTTCGGGAATTTGGGTAGGTGGGTTGATGGGAGAGAGGGGTGGACAGGAAGAGAGTACCAGATGGTGTCCTGTGTGCTTGTCTTATTTTTTCTCCAGGCACTTTATGACTGATAAATTGCTGTTCAAAGTTGGTTATCCTTCACTATCATGCGGCTTCAGCCAAACCTATGAGACAAATGTGCTGTATCACCCAATCACTTGTTTCAGTGTTTTATCACGACATGTCATTATTGCTTAGCAATTAGCCTTGTCTGTTACGACTCCTCGTCGTCACTTTGTGATAACGATATTTGTCAAAGAGTTTGCCTATTCGGTGTTATGCAGGCGATGATAATGGACTTATATAGTGTTAACACAGTATTAGCTCGAAGGTAGCTGCGAAGGTGCAAAATAGTGTGCTGCAAGCACATCCTCTGTAGTACCCAAGCAGTGGAAAGCAGGGACGTTTTCACAATAAACTGTATGTAGTCTCTAGTGTGTACAAGCGTGTGCTGGCCGCATCATCACAACATCCTGATCTGGTCGACAAAATTCTTTTAGCCGGAAGGGCACTCGTGGCCTATTTCTGGATGATAATCTTTGGTGACCAGTATATGGTGATTGTTTTAGTCATTGATTTTTGGCAGATTCATCAACAGTCTTCTTTTCTGTGCTCAAAATTAGAAGACACTATATACTATACCTTCAGAGGGACTTTAAAATAGATTTACAATGATGAAAAAAAAAACATAAAGGAAGGCACGAAAAGGCTACACTGCAGAAGGGGTGAGGTCAGGGGGGCATAGTAACATGGGGGAATTTGTGCTGACGCTGGTTGTAAATAGTTTCTTTGTGTGTTTCCACCTTCAATAACTCAGTATAAAACTCATCCATTTTTTGTACCTGTTGTCCTTATGAGGTCTTCAGGGTGTGCTGCAGCCTATCACAGATATCTTTGGGTGAGAGCCAGAGTAAACCCTGAACTGGTTGCCAGTCAATTGCAGGGCACATATAAACAACCATTCACAATCACATTCAAACCTATGGGCAAGTTAAAGTTTTCAATACAGTAAATAGTTCAATCATCCTACCACGCATGTTTTGGGGATGTGGGAGGAAACCAGAGAACCCAGAAAAAAATCTACGCTGGTACAAGGAGAACATGCAAAACTCCACACAGGCGGGGCTGGGATTTGAACCCAAGTCCTCAGAAATCTGAGGCAGATGTTCAGATACAAACTATTATCATTATTATTCGCAGTAATTATAGTGCTTGTCAGTGTTCTCGCAACTGGCCCCTCATATGCAGTTTTTTTTTTTTTTTCCAAACTGTTTAAGCATTGTGAGTTGTGCCACGGCGTTACTTTATGAAGCAGGACACTGACAAATGAAATGCAGTATATTGTTAAACATGAAAAAAATGAAAACAACATTACTATCTGGGGAGAACAGTAACCTCAGAAGCACTAAGTTAGATGTGCTCCTCTGTCTGCGGTCAGACAAGTTGATTCATTAAAAAGGTGTGCGGCGCGGGGCTTGCTCGGCTAATACTTTTAGAGTGTATTGATTACGGGGCTGCTGACAGCTCCTGATGTTCAGCCCTGCAAATGCATCAAGTGGCTAATGAGCAGCTATTAGGCCCATCGATTTTCTGATTTCAATTGATAGCTGGCAGGCCAAAGCTGCATGTCAATATTTGCATAGCTAATAGCCTATAGCTTCAGGCATTTCGTGACGGAAAAAAGGGAAGAAATGCCCCCCAAAATAGGGGTGGAGGGTGTTTTTTTTTTTTTAAGAATGTAAAAAAAAAAATCACTAGACACACACACAGAGGGAGGGGGACATACAGACAGAGTGAGAGAGAGAGAGAGAAGAGAGAGAGAGAGAGAGAGAGAGAGAGACAGAGAGAGAGAGAGAGACAGACAGACAGACAGACAGAGTGAGAGAGTCTGAGTGTGTTTGTGAGAGAGAGAGAGAGAGAGAGAGAGAGAGAGAGAGTCTGAGAGAGAAAGAAAAGCAGTACTCAGGACTTTGCAACAAGATGTGTCGCTACCGCCTGTGGCTGGCAGGGGTCAACAGGCCAGCATGGAATGAAGGAAAACAGAGACAGACAGAGCCAGATGTCTTAAGTGTGTCCCAGAGGACAGCATGCACGTATATATGTATGCTTTTCCAATTGTGTGCCACTGTGCAAGTGTGTGTGTGTGCATGTGTGTCTGTGATGTCCAATGACAGAGCAGGTGGCTAAGCCAGTTTAATGTGCGTTCCCATGAGACCATGCACACACGTCATGTGCACAGTCATATATTAAACCCCAAGCTCCCCCGTACAAAAATACCTCATAATCCACTACACAAGTAACAGATCACATCATTTGGTACAATTATAATGCAATTGAAAACTCAACCAACTAGTCTGCCTTTGGTAATACTCGTGTAATGCTCACTTTTGGATTGACAAGTACTCATTTTCCAGATTTATAGCTCCGTGTGATGCAGTGCACTTCTACATTATTGTAAATTAGAACCGCAATAATCAATTAAGTAGAAATCTGTGGGCAGCGTCCCATTTTTGGGACATCATGATTTTCACGCATTATATCCTTCAGTATATCAAAATATTTAAGTGTTTTAATCTCAAGCCATAATTTGGTATCAGGAGAGGATAACTCATCGGTCAAAGTTAGCACAGAGTTATTTCCCTTTCCTTCCTGACCCAACATGGCTGCCTCAAGTACATATGGAGCGTTTTCCAAGAAGAAGAAAGGGAGAAAGGTCAGTATGCAACCAAGTTTGTCTTCAAAATGCTAATTCATCAGTATTCTTAACGTGTAAGTTTCGTTCTAGAATAAGAATTCATTAATAAACAAATCTCTAGTATGTACAACTTGACAGAACTGATAAGATACCCGTCTCAGTTTTCGGACGCTGCCCGCGAGAGGGTACATCTTTTTTGCCCTTTGTTTTATGTCTTAAACGGAAAAAGAAGTGTTATTTCCTTGACTGTGGCCTGTAAATGGGTTAAATACATCCACTTAATCATCAAAATAAAATTAAGACATTGATGGCTTACGTGAGGCTCTCAATCATTGAAAAAGGTCGAAAACAGGGGTCGGCAACCCGTGGCTCAGGAGCCGATGTGGCTCTTTCATCCTTATGTTGCGCCTCTGCATGGCTTGAGAAAATAAATTATAAGTGTCCGATTGAAGTGTATGTTAAATGTCTCAAATACCTATATTACGTCTTCTTATCAAGTCAAAGTTCTTAACTTCAAACCTTGTGCAATTTCGGTGATCACCATTCGCTTTCTTCAGAGATGTTTGACAGCACTTGACAGCAGCCAGATTTAAACAGCTGGCATGCGCAAAAAGCCCAGCGACACCAAAAGCAAGTATTTTATTTGTGTTTGTTTGTTTAACTGTAGTTGTAAATTGTAAGATTACCATTTACCATGCACTTGAAATATTTAAGTACAATTTTATATATTTTCTAAACTGAAGATTGAGCTCATTACATAGTACAGGGCAGCATGGTTGAGTAGTGGTTAGCGCGTTTGTCTTACAGACAAGAGGTTCTGGTTTGTATCTGAGATCTGGCTGTCCATTTAGGTGTTTGTATATTCTCCCTGTGCTTGTGTGGCTTTTCTCCGGTTATGCCAGCTAGGTACCACATTTTAAAAGATCCATGTTCTGTTCACTGATAGCTTAAACTGTCCATAGTTGTGAATATATAGTTTTGAGTGGCAAAAAGTTGAGGGTATAAGCCGCTTATCAAGAGCTAGAAAATAATTGATGGATAGATGGATTGTGTCAGACTAATAACTGTTTACGTTAATACTGCTTCAGAATGAAACAGTTAGTGAAAGACATCACACATTTTTGGGTAAGAACTATTGGTACGCAGTGCCCATGAACATGATTTGACCTTGAGAAGATCATGCGATATTTTATATGCTATCTATTTGACATCAGGAAATGAAATGCCACTCATGACTGAATGTCACACGCACACTTGTGATAGTGATCTCCTACTCCCCAGTCGATAAAAGGGACGGAATGATGAATTAAAGAGGCAAACAAGGCGCTAATGACAGGATGACACGGCATCCACACGGCCGCTGTCTCGGCTATCTCCTGCACTCATCACGCCCGACTCGCCGTTTCCATCACTAGCTGTGGAGTCGGCTGGTCTGTCCTCCCAACTCTCGGCTCACCGTCTTTTTGACCAAATTACTGCTACAGCATTTCAATCAAGAGAAGTTAGAGGCTACCTACTCCGGGACTGGTTGACAGCCAATCGCGGGGCACATACAAACCAGCTCATTGTGGAGAATCTAGTCACTTACAATATGGATTGAAAACCTATTTTTGAATTTCAGAATCACAATTAGAACCATCTTGAAATAAAGTATGGGATTGAAACGCCGTTTTTATTTTTAATAATCACAATAAGAACCATTTTTGCCATGTATGTTAAAAAAAACAAAAAACCAAGTAATTTGTCTCCGGAACTTGTAGCTGCTCTAGTTCGACAACAGTCACAGGCACAACTTTGTTTTTCTCAAACTGCTGCATCACCCCTAAATTCCTTTGTCACCTCCTTTGAGGTCTAGAACATTGCTGACTCAATGTTCTCAAGGCATTTATCGAAGTCTATATATTTACTGACCTTGTACGATCGCCGACAAATGTTAAACATGTATTACACTGTCATCACTTTTTAGTCATCAAATATAGCAGCCAATTATTTACATCCGATTTCTACAAGGACTTGTCTCCTAACTCACACCTGTATGATATTGTGTTAAGTGGCAATATTCATGGAAGGCAGAAAAACGAGTCCGTGTGTTTGTATGTGTGTGTGTGGCAAAGTCCAGCGCCTGGCAAGTATCACATAGTCTCATTAAACCGTGACGCTTTCGCAGACTGAGTGGTGGGATCTTTAAAGGTTGCAGCCACTTTCTCTATCAGCAGCCACCAAAAATGGTGCTGAAAATTCCCAATCCATTCAACCGTTTAGTTTCATTTTTATGGTGATCATATTCTGGATTTGCCGTTGTATCGCAAGGAAACAAAAGGGAAAAAAAAAATCACTTTGGAACACGTTGGGATGACTGTGACCGCGTGATCGGTGTAGCTCTTTATTGAGCAGTGTTGTTTAAGTGCAAAGAGAATATCAAGACTCTCCCTTTATCAGAAATAAGAAGGATTTGAGGGATTTAACTTGACACTAAACTAGGCCGTCCTGCTGTGCGCACACAAGAAGTGCAGAGGTATTCAGTTTTTCATTCCTTGGTAGGTCAGCATTTTTTTAAATGAACGTGTATAAGCAGAAAAACAGCAACCAGCTAATTACTTAACTGGAGAGAGCTCTTTAAAATTAAAATGATGTAATCACAATCCTGGAAACAGGCTCAGCGAACACGCTCATGACAGTCTTCTTGACATGTAGCAATCAAGCAACTCGCTCACGTTCCAATTTATTCTCTTTTTCATTGGAATGGCTGACAGCATGTGTGTATTGTGTGTGCGGTGTGTGGTCTGCTACAAAATATATGAGGAAAGGTCACAGCCGTGTGCCTGTGTGTTTCTCAGTAACAATTAATTAGGAAAATGCCCCCAGCCCTCTCTTCTGACCTCCCTTGTAGACTAATAACCTTGTTACAGTCAAGTATACTTTGCCATGATATATGACTAAACAAGAGCTACATCATTTGAATCAAAATTAAAATCTCACCATAAAATACTACATCTTAACTTAAACTGCAAAAAAAAAACTAAAAAAACAACAACAATGAATATATTAAGTGTGTGATTGATCTTTTTAGTTTTTGTTAATATCACACAAAAATTTAACAGCAGGAGGCACTGCTTTTGCACCATAAAGGGACTCCAACTGTAATCCTATTGCTGGCAAAGGCATCCAGACTCAAGAGAAAAGCTGTAATATGTGTTGTATTTTTTCTTTGCAAATCTTAAAATATGTTTTTAAGTATTTCATCTGGATACTGTATTTTTCTCCATTTTATTTGAAAATGGGATTTCAATGGAATCCCGTTTCTGCCACTTAAAAAAACCCATCCATTTTTTTCATTTTTTCAGAGGTTGGGTTGTGGCGCAAGAATTATTAGCAGGGAAACAGGCCAGACAGGAGACAAAGTCTCTCTCCAGTGGGGGTCTCTTTCTGGTGGGACATGCCCAGAACACTTCACCCAGGAAGCGTCCAGGATGCAATGAGTCCAGGAAACTCATTTTGCCCGCTTTTATCCAGTGTCTTGCTCTTTTGTTCAAAACCCACAGCTCGTGACCATAGATGAGTGTAGGAACATAGATTGGCCGATAAATTAAGAGCCTCTCCTTTTGGCTTAGCTCCTTCTTTACCACAACAGACCGATAAAAAGTCCGCACTGCACTGATCCGCCGTCGAGTTCCCAATTCTATTCTTCCGTCACTTGTGAACAAGATATCTAAACTCCTACACTTGGGGCACGATCCCTTGCCCCACCCTGGAGAGGTGACCCCACCCTTTTCCGACTGAGGGTGATTGAGATTTGGAGGTGATTTTCATCCCGTTTTCAGAAGCAACAAGAGTTGCGATCATCTCTTAATTGAGCCAACAAATGAAGCCACCAGAACTACATCATCTGCAAAGACCAGAGATGCAATATTGAAGCCACCAAACCAGACCTCCTGCAGCCCTGTGCCGCGCTTAGAAATTCTGTCCATTATATCATCGGTGAAAAGGGGCAGCCTTGGAGGAGTCCAACCCTCACTGAAGACGAATCTGACTTACTGCTATTAATACGGACAGAACTCTAATGGTGGTTGCACAGGGACTTAACAGGGGTTCAGTACCACACACTCCTGAAGCAACCTCGACAGGACTCCCTGTGGGACAGTCCAAAGCTTTCTTTAAGGCCACAAAACACATCTCGACTGGTTGGGCAAACTCTGATGTACCCTACAGGATTCTGCTGATTGTGTAAAGTTAGTCTAGGATGAAAACCACACTGCTCCTCCTGAATTTGAAACTAAATTTGACTACCCAAAGGACCTTCCTCTCCAGCACCTCTGAAGAGACCTAACCAGGGATACTGAGGAGTGAGATCCTCGTGTTTTTAGAACACAACCTCTGGCCCCCCATAGAGGGACTGTACCGATGTCCACAGAAAATAGTAGAGGCATGTCAACCACTACTGGCCCACAACATCCAGAGCCTTTAGGAACTCCACGTGAATCTCATCCACACCCTGGGGATTTTTAACCACCTTGTTGATCACAACCCCAGGGATAGAAGAGCCAACCTCAGACACTGTTTTCTCAAGGGAAGGCATGTCGATGGAATTGAGGTCTTCGTGGTATTCTCCCCACCAACGCACAACGTCCCGAGTCGAGGTCATCAGCACCCCATCACCATGATATACAGTGTTGATGGTGTACTGTCTTCTGCTGCTGAGATAACAGACGGTGGACCAGAATTTCCTCGAAGACATCCAGAGGTCGTTCTCCGTGCTCTGACCAAAATCCTCCCAGCGACCACCAAAGCAGAATTCTGCTTGGCCAGCCGGTACCCATCAGGTGCCTCAGGAGAACCAAGGGCCAAAAAGGCCCAGTAGAACTCCTTTTTAAGCTTGACAGCATTCCTGATTACTGGTGTCCACCAACAGGCTTGGGACACTACAGCCACAGCTCTAGCCAGCCGCCTCAGCAATGGGGGCGCAGAAAATTATCTACTCGGAGTCAATGTCCTCCGCCAACCCCGGGAGTTGGATGAATTCTGCTGTAGGTGGGAGTTGAAAGTTTTTCGGACGGAGGATTCTGACAGATGCTCCCCTCTATACATTTGAGCATGCCATTTAGGACTGGTATCTTCACCAGCACTGATGCAAACACCACCAGGTGGTCATCAGTAGACAACGGAAGGGCAAGGGAAAATGTGTGCAAGTATTTTTAACTCAATTAATGCCAGATGTTTTTCTGAAATTGGGAGAGCCTTGTCATTTTTAAACTTTTTTCATTTATTTTGGAAGGCCTACAGAAAATTGTTCTGCAGCTATAGAAACCTAAAGAATGATTTAACCTTCTTCCATCAGAAAAAAGTAAATTTCTACATTTCACCATTTTTTAATAAACAGCAGTTGAAGATTGGTAAGTTTCTTCAAAATACTCATTTCCAAGAAAACCTGAGAAAAAGCCTTTTGTTCAAGGATACACTTCAAGCAAAACTTTTACTTTAATGCCATTTTTTGCTGCTTTTGTAATATCTAAAATATCTAAATGCTTTCCTACTATATAACAACATAACACAAATAAAGGTGCCTTGCAAAATAGAGTGGTACGAACGTCTCTAGTAACGTAAAATTCCGGTTACAAAACACCCCCTTGGAAAAATATTGTCAATAGTTACGAAGTAAAATTCAGGATATGAAAGGAAAAAATAGATAGACTTTATATTTCGATCATAAGAACCAAAATCGTTCATTGTAAAAATTTATTACATATAGGTTTAACAGAATCTTTAGGTCAGTTTTTGGGGTGCGTATTATACATGGGTGCACATTATACACAAGAAATGGAGGTAAATGTTTGATGATAGCTCAAGTTATCGCAATTTACATTTTCTACAGGAAACCAATTTTGTTATTACTGATAATCATGTTTTTCATGAGACTGACTATGCTTGTGTCATCCAAAACTACACAATTGCTTCTATGTGACCTCTAATGTCTCCCCTGGAGGGGGTTGGTGGGATCGGTTGCGGCCAGCGCCACCCAGGAGGATGACAGCTCATTGACCTGCAACGGGGTGCGGGTGTTTCTAATCACTGCAGTCTGGCCACCAGCTTAGACTGCCACTGCTGCTGCTGCTGTGGTTGCTGTATGTGTGTGAGATCATGTCCAGACATACACGTGTTCTACTTTCACAACGAGGTGGGCAAGAGAATATTTACAATAAGAAAAGTCAGTTCCTTCTCCGACAGGTCATACAAAAAGTATTAGCACACCTGGGAATTTGGGAGTTGTGGCAAGAATAGCCTCTACTCCTCCGGGAATAGGTTTTATCAGACGTTGAAGTGTGTTGGAGACATGATCTTTTGTGAGGTGTGAGGACAAGAAGTGTGGAGTCCAGTCACATAGCTTGGACTCGAGTCATGAATTTGATTACTTTAAACTAGAATTGACAAAATCTCACAAGACCGGCAGCCCGACTTGGATTTGAACACCACTGACTAATGACTTCACTCAGATGTCCAATGACTTGAAAGGACTTCACTTTTATCTAAGTACTGAAAATGGAACATTTCGGAGTGCTCTCTCAACGTCCATCCATTAATTTTCTGACCCACATATCCTCACAAGGGGTCGATTTTTATTTTGTTGTAGGAATTTCATAAAAGTGCAACCACAAACCTGATGTTCTCAACAGATACCATTGGGGTGGAAATGTCGCACCGTAGTACAGGTATACATGGGCTATATGGATCTTAGGGACGCAACATCGACCATTCTTGATGCAAGCAGAAAACATTTTTCAATGAGTGAAAGCTCAAAAAGCTACACCGGCATCCTTATTTAACTTATTTTCTGTTAAAATATAAAAAGACGTTTGAGATGTTTTTTTTTTCTAATTTAATTAATTTATAACAGTCTCAGCCAGATCCTGCATCCAGCGGCCCCAAGGTAAATTGAGTTTGAGACCCCTGCCCTAGAAGCTGCAACCCGTATACCATGGAATCCCCTCACTCCTCCTCCTCACGACACATCGCAGCTGACGAGTCCCTCCGTCGATTAACTACCGCTGAATACCAACGGAAACAAACGGGCAGAGTGACTCTATGGCCTGTGAAAGCATGTGCGGTGTATCACTCCTCTGATTATTTCCTCTGACAGTTAGAGGTGGGCTTTTCAGCGCACCCAGCGACATGCCCGCAGTGCCTGGATGTCTCAATTCCTGATCATTTTGAAGTCTGAGTTCACATACTGAGCATGTTTCTTGACCTATTCATTCATTGTCCAGGTTGTTAATATGACTCTTTTATGTAGTATGTCAAATTCTCATTACATTGTAGACATGTATACATATCCCTCAATACATTTTCCCCGTTTTGTGGCAATTTTATGTCACTTCAAACATAATGTGAGAAAACCTAAATCATACGATTGCATTTTTATGGAATATCATACTATTGATCAGTTTTGAAGAGTCAAAAAATAAGTGATTGAAAACAATAGTTATTTCATTTATTAAGGGGGAAAAAAACTTCCCAGATAACCAGCCCTTTGTAAATAAGTAATTACCCCTTTTGGGCCTCCACTCCCTGAGAAGGGTTGTGTCAGGAAGGGCATCCGGCGTAAAAATTGTGCCAAACATATATGTGCGTTCATCTAAGATGACACGCTGTGGCGACCCCGAAAGGGACAAGCCGAAAGAAAGAAAACTTAAAAACTGGTTGGGCCATCCGAAGATGCAACAACTTTATTGGAGCATTTTGTACTACTGGCAATGAGTTGTTCACATCTCTGTGGAGATACATTGTCCCACTCTTTCATGCAGAATTGTTAGAATTTAGCAAAAATGGAGGGCTTTCAGGAATGAACGGCTTTTTTTTTTTATGGTCATCCCACTGCATTTCAATCAGATTCAAGTCAGGACTAGGCCAGTCCAAAGCCTTCATTTTGCTGTTTTAAGCCATTCAGAAGTTGTATTATGGATGTGTTTTGGATCATTATCCTGCTGCAGAACCCAAATGCAAATGTGTAGTGGCAAAATAGTGTCAAAATGGTGCCAAATACAAAGCAGAATTGTTGTGACTGACTTGTGATAGAGATCCCACAAGTCCTAAATGAGGCATGGAACTTTCAAATATTCTTAGACTTTATTACACTGCCCATTATCCCATCAATTGATGAAATAATTGGATACAAAATTGTACTGGTGGTTTGCGGGTGCAACTGGTTAGAGCGTTGGCCTCAAAGTTCTGAGGATCGGGGCCTAAGAACTGTGAGGCCGTGCCTTTGTGGGTTTTCTCCGGGCACTACGGTTCCCTCCATATCCCAAAAACATGTATTAAGTAGGGACTCTAAATTGGCCTTAGGTCTGATTGTGAGTGCGACTGTTGTGTATCTCTATGTGCCCTGCGATTGGCTGGCAAGAAGTTCAGGGTGTACCCTGCCTCTAGCCTGGTCACAGCTGGGATAAGCTCCAGCACTCCTGCAATCCTTGTGAGGATAAGCGGCTCAGAAAATAAAAAATGATATTGCATTGTTGTACAACAACATGTGCATTTGAGAGGCAGGTATTATTGTTCTCAACTTATTGGCACCAGCCTTACGCTGGACGCTAGAATATCTGTGACTTTGAGTGTCTGGGCTTTAAAAGGTGGGAACTGGCCTGGTGAGTGATAAAAAAGTCAGTAAATGAAAGCGAGTACCTGTTGTGTACTCAGGTTAGAGGCTACATGTTAACTAGCTAACTGTCAGCCAGTGTGGGTGGTGAGTGCCTGATCGTGGCTGTGGCAGCTAGGGTATGAATATCTTTATTTAGTTTGTTATAATTTGCCCAGTAAAGGATTGAAAGTGCACATGCAGGTGTGTCTATCCTTGACCATTAGAGGTGGCAGGCCATATTAAATGAGCCGTAATTTGCTTTGGCAACTGTAGGAGAGCGGATGTGGTATATTCGTCAGTTCTTCCTTGCAGTGGACACATTTAAGCTCTTTTAAGTCTCAAAAGATCCCATACTTTGGACACACGCTATCAGTTACGCACTCTTTCTTTCTGGCTCACCGCATCGCACCAAGTTTTTTCCCCACAAAGTGGTGTTAGGCTACAGTAACAGTTGTTTACCTCAGAAAAGTGAGAAAAACATGATTGTGCAAAATGTCTGGGCAAAATGATTAAGATTTGGGGGTCTAGTCTAATCCCTGATGAATAAAGTAAGTATGTGTATCCATATTCCCCAATACAAATCTGAACACTGACTGGAATAGCCGGGAAATTCATTACAAAAAAGGCAGCCATGAGTCAACGAAAGGTTGCTGAACATAAATCGGGTTACTGTCAATGAGTTAATTGGTAAAGGTGACCTAGGAAACGATTACCAATCACAGAGGGTTAAAAGGGGGCTGTCAATCATGGAGGACCTCAATTGACAAGGGACTGAGGCTCGCGTGAATCAATGGCACATACGTGTGTACTCAGATACAAATATATCCTACAACAGAGATGATCGAGACACAGTATGTAGTGTATAGCTATTAGGGTTTTAACTGATTTTTTTGGTCGTCAACGCAAAGGTGATGATAGTCTAGTCAAAGTCGATTAAACGATGGTATCAACTTGCTGTGCACGCTTTTGCCTCCAAACCCAATTTCACTCACTTTCTCTTCTGTCCTTGATTGCACTGGCCCCACCCCACGACTCGTTCATTCAATCACATTAGAAACGCACTCACCTTATAACATTAGAGATATTTTAATGGCCTTGCAGACTTGTAAATTCGGTGACGGCTGACATGAGGATTTAGGCCGCTCCTGAGCTTGCTTTAACATCAGATGTTCAGAGCTTTTGTGCTTTTGTTATTGGTGAAGACAGACACTTTTTAAAAAATAAATATATTAAAACATGTTATTACTTTGTAACAGTATATGACTGTGCTACCGATTTAATTTTTGGTCAAATATTTCTACACGGTTAGTTGAGGCATCGCTGCTAGCTTGCTGCAACAACCGGCTACCTGTGGATTTCAGTAGGGTGTCTGTGTTGTTAATGCTGAAACACATGATTAATTAGTATTAGTATAATTAATTAGTGCGCATTGGTAAAGTTGAGTTGAGACTCGGATGAACCTCTTGAATCCTTGTGTGTGTGGATAAATGAGAGGCACAAACACATACACAAGGTCATGGGGTGAATAGGATTGGGTACCCATTCATGAGACCAGTAGTCTCCCAATCATACGCACGTTCATAGTTAAGATGGGATAAAGAGGTGTGTATGTAGGGGGTACGGGTGAAATTTCCATTAATTAAAAACATAAAATTCAATAAAGCAGTAATTGCTTGGCTTCTCATCCTATAAATAAAACAAATTGAAAGGAGACGAAAGGTAAGGAGAGCGCTGGCACGCTAATGTTTTTATTTAGTATTGAGTTTTTATGTTTTTTTTGGGCTGGAGCATATGCAGCTGACAGTTTGGGCTTCAGTTAGATGGGGGGGACTGAAAGAAAAAAAAAGGTCTCCTCGTGATAATTAAATCTTCTCACACTGATTTTATGCCAAATTTATTTCCCTGGGGAGCGTAACTGTGATTCAGTGCTTAGCAGCGTTGCATAACTAATGGCGTAAGGGGGAGTTGGTGGGAGCACACACCTGAATGAATAGGGAGGAGAAGAGCAAATAAAGCGAGCCCGTGGCACTTTTCATCTCCAATCAATCATTATTCCGGCAATGCACAAATCGAGGGGATTGTTTTTATGTAAGTTAAAAGGGAACTGTTTTAAAACAGACCTTTGAAGCAAAAGTGTAATTAACTGCCGGTCTGCTCTCCTTGTTTTAAATGACTCCTGCAGTGCATTATGGGCCAAAAAGCGAGCTTTAATTCCTGGAACAAATGGAGCCGGTGAAGTGTGGGCTCAATATCCGTCTGACTGTTCTTGGCGTGATTGTGTTGAACACAACAAATAAGACCATTCATCACAAGTAAGGACAAGAGATGGGGTGGGGGGAGGATGGGAGGGGTGGCGGGGACACTAATGCCGGGGATCGTTAGCAAATCAATACAAACGTGATTTTCTTACATCAAATTCACTGAGGGGGATCTACGCAGTAATAATTCCTGTGCAGATCACGTAGTGTAACAAATACTAATGACATTGTTTAATGCTTTACGTTTTCGTTAATATGAGATGGTTGACAGCAAAAAAAAAAAAAAAAAAAATCCAATGTTTACTCGTGGTTGAATTTGGTCGCTTGTCCTTCATGTGGCGGCCCAAGCGGTGGCAAAGAAGCGTGGCGTGCCACACAGTGGCCCTGGTAATTAAAACATTTAAAGCACAGCCAGCCAGCCCCCCCGCCCTCAGCAACCACTCGCCACCTCCGCGCTCCACGGGTGTGATATGGGGGTCATGCGCCTGTAGATTCTAATTTGCGCGCCATTTGTATTCATGACAGGCACGTGCTAAATATTTAACAGCAGCTCGGCAGGAGTTTTGTATTGTTAGGCTTTCCAGGTCAAATAATTTGATTTCAAGACAGATTACATTAAGCATCAATGTCCAAGCCGGCATTCTCACTTGCCTCTCATTTCCTGGTTTTTATTGCACCTCAAACTGAAAGGATTTACAGTTTAGGACCACAGAAGATTTTCTTATCCACAGAATTATCATTTTCAATTAGAAAAGGAATCACTTTGTTTATTCTAACACGCAAACAGAGGTGCTTGTTGAAAGGGGAACGGAAATTTTAGAGTTACAAATTGTTTAGGGGCCCGAGTAATTGTGACTAACAAATTATTATTACAGTGTAACCACGAATGTCACACACAATCTGTTCAGGGACAATGATTATTCTAAATGAGACCAAAATGAATAATTTAAAACTTTTCCCCACTATTAATATGATTGACAACCTGTAAAATAGATAGAAATATAGATCAAAACAACAATCTCTTAAGAGGGAAAGCAAAAGGAGCAATAATAATTTGGTTGCACAAGTAAAAATAATAATTGGGGATGTGGCTGTGTTTAGAATTAACCAAGCACATTCAAACATATCCGAAATGAGAAGCAGCATACACCTGCCACCATTTGCCCCTGATGAAGCCCAAATAAAGTTCAGCTATTCTACGAGGGAGGTGGCACATGCACCTCAAAGTTCTAAGGTCCTGGGTTCAAATCCAAGCCCTGGCTTCGTGGTGTGGAATTTGTATGTTGCAATCTGTCTGTGACTGTGTGTGTTTTCTCCAGGTACTCTGGTTTCTCTCCGTATTCCAAAAAAACTTGCATGGTAGGTTAAATAAAGTGTAAACTGTCAGTATATGTGAATATGAGTGTGATTTATTGTTGTTTTGTGTCCTGCAACTGACTTGTATCCTGCCTCTCGTCCATAGTCAGTTGAGACAAGGTTGAGTGCTCCCGCGCCCTTAAAGAGGACAAGTGGTACAGAAAATGAATCGATTGATGTTTGCCTAGGCTTTTACCATCATTTTGTAGCACATTAATGGTGGAAAAAGTGTTGAAATCATCAATGTTATGTCTATTTTTTTTTAATTAAGAAAAAACTGACATGGCGCAAGGGTGGACATATCTCCCACAGTTCTGAGTAGTTTGTACGTTCTCTCCATGCCTGCGTGGGAGTTTTTTACCGCCACTCTGTTTTCTTCTCACATCCCAAAAAACATGTACGATTTGTTAACCAAAGAACCTAAATGCCTGAAGGTGTGAATGTGACTGGTAACGGTTGTTTGTTTACATGTGCCCTGCAACTGGCTGGTAACCAGTTTAGGGTATCCTTCGCCTCAAGATAGCTGGGAAAGGCTCTAGCACACCCACCACCCTAGTGAGGATAAGCGGTACAGAAAATGGATCAATGGATGAATGAATGGATAGATGAAAAACCTGACATTATATTAGGGGTGTGTAGACTTTTTATACCCACCGTGAAAAGATTCATGTCTTAACTTTAATGAGAAATGTATTTACATGACAAGTGAGTGTGTTTAAATGTGCCTCACGCATCACACGACGATTCGTCCATTTACATCTTAACACCGGTAGCGTATAACTGTCAATATTGCTGTAAGTCTATTGCAAGTATTTGTATTCAAAACACTTCTAGACCATAAATATAAAAATCAGTAAAGGATAAAGAAGCCCTATACAAAATGGATGCGTATTTAGTTACACGTTAGGAAAAATTTGGTCAAATTCATACTTTTGTGACAATCAAAGGTAGCAATGCTGTACAAGGGTGTACCTAATGAAACAGCTGCAGTCTCTCCAATCATTATCCCATAGTTTCCAAAGACGTACATGTTTGCACTTCTTCAAATGTCGACCAAAAAGTGTGAAAAGTGATTGACAACAGAGCTAGTTACACAGCGACGAGGCCTTAATGGGTGTTAGGTCGAGACAAGGGGTGGGGGTGGGTGTGGTCTGCAGCTGAATATTTAATGGACATATAATTCCTCAATACACACACATATATACACAGGCAGGTACACACCAACCCCGTGACCTGTCCAACACACAAAGTAATTAGGGAAACAGTCCATTCGTTTAGCTGCCCAAAGAGCAAATGGTAGGTATATATTCCCCTAATGATGTGGGTTAAAGAGCTATTATACGTCTCATTAAAATATATGATCTCCCAATCTGCTCCTGGTTTGAGGTAATGGGCAGAGAGCGGCACACGGGGCTAAAACACCATCCTTGTTAGTCCTGGTGTCACATTCATATCTACATAACTCTATCGTGGGACTGCACAAATAAAACCCGTTTAATAATAGCCAAATATAAATTTACAGCACTACTAGTTTGAATAGTAGATGAGCATTTTTCAAGGATTTATTTTTTCAACTTTGGGGTTAGCATGTCTATGTGAGGAAATGACTAGTGTTGCACATCTGATTGTGGCATTATGGCAGTAATGTGTGAATATTTCCTCAAATGGCGGCCATTCATTTAGTCGCTGTGCAGGACTTCCACTTAAACCTGATGCACAGAAAGGTTTTTAAAAATTGTAACTGATATTTTTTTTTAAATGTGAAAGACATCACACACAAAGGGGGTGTTTTCTTAGTGCTTTCACAAGGTGTGATATATTAGAGATAACCAAAACAACACAGTACACACCATAATCCCACCGATAATCGCAAAACTCCTTCCCCAATCCATCTATTGATGGTAGTACCAAGCCTGACCTGGATGCATGGTGCCACAATGCACCTTTTCACAGTGATACCAAATGTGCATTATTGATAACAGCAAGCGCCAGACACTCTTGACAGTTGCAGTAGCACCGCTGTTGGTGTCAGAAATAAATAAATACACCTGCAGTACTAATTATGGTCTATTCCTTGCCATGTCTGTTATGGTTAATTGTTATATAAACACATGAAAATAGAAGTTTTACGAATGTTAGTCCTTTCGTTATTCAAGTAGATTATGCGGGGGTGATGTGGTGTTGAGGATTACGACACGTGACAGTACAGGACAATTGCTCAGCATAATCTTTCAGGGACATCCCACATCCAGACTTTAGTGACTTTAACGGAAAGTACGAAAAGCGAGCTCAAAATTGGATCGATTATTGGTATTTGACTAAGTCTGTAGAGAGATGGTTTCAGATAAATACAGTATCCTGTTCATGGACAATATGGCAGTGGTTCTGAAACTTTTTGGGATGTGCTCCCCTTTTGGGAGATTAACCCCTCCCCCCACCCCCCATCTTGAAATGGTCGTCGATGGGGGTGGGAGTACTAGCACTGAAATTTGTAGAAGCGGGAATGATTGCACTGTCAAATTTGTCAAGCGGGGGTTGGGGAGGGTGAAACAATCCGCGTCCCCCAGTTGGCTTCAGTTCAAACTGGATGTTTGTAGATTGTGCAGGCGTACAGTACCTATTGATATGGCTTGCAGATTGCCCTGAAACTTTGCTACTTTATTACTGCTAGTTAATACATCCAGTATGCACAACAAAACGCTATTGTGCTGCACTGATGTCAAGTGTGCTTGTGGGCACACAAAGTGCAATATCTTGACTTGAAGGCATGCAGCTAACAAAGGAATCATCCTCCCCTCTCATTCTCAGCGCCTTTCATTTCACACGTTTCCTTTTTCAAGCGCTAGCATCATCTGGCTGCCCTTAACCAGCGAGGCAAACATTTCTTTTAAGTGGAGACTACTTTGTTAACTGATGACCACAGGGCCAGTTATTGATCCCTCTTCGTTCTCTCACAAAAGCCCTGATGATAAGCCCCCCTCTCTCCCATCATCTTCTCGCAGGGCTTCACCGGCAATGATAGTGCGCACATCACTGCGTTCACATGAATCAGATCCGGGAGGTTTCGATTAGCGCCACGCTAACGCAGACACGCTGCCAGTCTCGGATCTATTTATGAACGAGGCGTGTAGGAGGTAGCGTTCCTCGCTCTTCCCTTCCACTCTTAAAAGGTTTCCTCATTGTGCTTGACTTTAGCGGTTCAAGTATAAACTTTCTGGTGGTGATGACCTCGAAGAGACCCTGTGGGGAATGTGGAGACCCCTGGTGATCCGCTGCTAAACTGGAGCAGTGGCCCACCTCCTCTATGCTGCTTAGGCTGGGAGGAAGGGCAGTGAAGGAGACAGCTGGTTGCCTCTATTTCAGTGTGCTTGTTTGCCAGTAGTGTGTCTGAAGGCCACTCCACAACAAAGAAAGTTCATGTCTAGGTAAGGCATAAGGCCTTTTCACACTGCATTCCTGGTAAATTGGCAAATCAGAGGCATATTAGGCAGAGGGATTTACTCTCCTGTGCTTCTTAGAAAGAACTTGTCAATGTCAAACCTACCCCATTAACATAAGTGGACACGTCAACGAGTTCCACCTCATGATACTGCCTCAGAAGCTGGGTAATAAAAAAATATTAAAATTAATTTTATACAGTTTTCTTCAGATGATACGGATAATCTAATATGGGTAAAGTACAAAAGTCACCTCCTCCAGGGAACTGCTACTCATTTAGGGATGGGAATATCAATATCAGAGTAAGTATATATAGAGATGGATAGATATATATGTTTATTCTGACCAGAACAAAGACGTCAGAGCATATAACTCCAACTCTAAAGTCCTTACAGTGGCTTTAGAATAGATTTTAAAGTTATCCTACTGGTCTATAAATCACTAAATGGTTTAGGTCCTGAATAGTAGTACAGTAGATCTCTGAGATCGATTGACTCAGGTCAAATAGTAGAGTGCAGAGTCCAAAGCAAACATGGTGAAGCAGAATTTAGCTATGCCAGTTCAT
This sequence comes from Syngnathoides biaculeatus, assembly GCF_019802595.1. Classification (NCBI taxonomy): domain Eukaryota; kingdom Metazoa; phylum Chordata; class Actinopteri; order Syngnathiformes; family Syngnathidae; genus Syngnathoides; species Syngnathoides biaculeatus. Next base: position 26,117,909 of record NC_084647.1, on the reverse strand, counting down.
TGTCTTTTTGGTCAGTAGCAGCAGTGAAAGTGTTTTTCCCCCTTCCTGATTTTTAATTGTTATATTTGTCAAAGAAATGTTTCCCATCATCAAGAAATTTAAATATGAGTCAAAGACACAAGTAAACACAAAATGCAGTTTTTAAATTTTTGTTATTATCCAGGGGGAAAGAAAATCAAAACCTACATGGTCCTGTGTGCAAGAAAGTGATTGGGTACCCTGTTAAAACATAACTGTGGTGTCTCAGACCCAACTTCAATTTCTCAAGCCAGACCTCGGCCCGAAACTGCCACATCTGTTTTAATTCAAGAAATCACTTAAATACGACCTGTCTGAAAAACTCACAGCGAAAGAAAAAAAAAAACTGGAGGCCTCACTTTCCTCAGTTAAAGTCAATGTTCATAAGAAAGAGACTGGGCTAAAATGACCTGCATTGCAGAGTTCCAAGATGAAAACCACAGCTGAGTAAAAAGGATATTAACAATTGTCTCAATTTTGCCCGAAGACATCTTTATCATCCTCAAGACTTTTGGGAAAATGCTCTGTGGTCTGACGAGACAAAAGTCTTTTTTTTTTTTCTTTCTTTTTTTAAATCTATCGTAATAGTGCCACAAAAATACCAACAACAAAATTGGGGAGTTGTAATGGTCTGGGGCTGTTTGGTTGATTCAGGACCTGGAAGACTTGGAAACATGAATTCTGCAGTCGACCAAAAAAATCCTGAACAAGAATATCCGGCCATCCGTTTGAGACCTCAAATTGAAACGAACTTGGGTTATGCAGCAGGATAGAGATCCAAAACACAAAAGCAAGTCCCCAAATGGCAGAAGAAAAAAAGACTTTGGAGTGGCCTTGTCAATGTCCTGACCTGAATCCTAGTGAGATGCTGTTGGATGACCTTGAAAAGGTGGTTTATGCTTGAAAACTCTCCAATGTGGCTGAATTACAACAACCCAGCAAAGATTAGCAGGCCAAATTTTCTCCACAGCAATGTAAGAGACTGAGTGTAAGTTATACTGTAGCAAACACCTGTTGCTGCTCAGGATGGCCCAGCCAGTTATTCGGTTGAGGGAGCAATCAATTTTTCACACAGAGCCATGTAGGTTTGGACTTTTCTTTTCTTCCCTTAATAATAAAAACCTCCATTCAAAAACTCAGTTTTGTGATTACACGTGTTGTCTTTTCCTAATAAATTTTTTGATAATGGAAAACATTTAACACTTTTTCACACCAATGCCCACAATGAGGAGAAAAAAAAATTGGCTGCAGAGAAGCATATAAACAATGAGAATGCGAGATAAAAAGTAACTGGTGAGAACGGTAGACTAATATTATTGTATGGGTGGCATCATGAAAAGAAGAAAAACCACAACAGGGTGCAAAAGAGAGAAGGAAGAGTTGAAGAGAATACACAGTATCCAGAGCTGGGGACCAAAGCACGAGTGCAAGGCTAATTACTTTCTGATGGCTGCACTTTCATTTGGCCAAAAGGGCAGCTAACTTTAAAGGTCACATTGGCATTCCTCCTCCATGGAAGCGCGTGCTCACTCACACACACACCCACACACATAATACACAAAGCTACAAGAGCAAGTCCAGCAATAAAAAGAACACAGAACACCCACACTACAACAAATTATTCTGCTGACACACACACACACACACACACACACACACACAACACACACACACACACCACACACACACACACACACACACACACACCACACACACACCACACACACACACACACATACTCATTTATATGGTGCCCTGGTCAGAACAAGGACCAGCCTCATTATTCTATCTCAGGACTTTTATTATCACCAGCATTTCCACTGGAAATGACTCTTGGCTTTATTTGAATGTCTATCGAGATGTGTGTGTGCTCTGTCTGAGCTTGTTGGGGAGTTTTATGCTGGCAGCAAATGCATCCAGTAGCTGCAGTGTAAAAAACTAAAATGCCCATTTCCGATGCATCCAAATGCAAATGGAGCAAGTCCTAATATAGTTTAAACAGACATATGTTAGTTCATTTGAGTTGCTCATGTGTAAAAAGCAAAAAGAAAAATGGAAAGGAAATACAAATTAATGGGAAAGACAAAGGATAAACTTTAACTTTGATTTCAGTTCCATGCGTTACAAGAAGTATCAATAAGTTTGAAATAATAAAACTGAAAAGTTTGTAAACAGGCGGAACGGTCACCGACTGGTAAGCACATCTGCCTCACAGTTCTGAGGATCCTGGTTCAAATCTGGCCTCACTTGTATGAAGTTTGCATGCTCTCCCCGCACCTCTATGGGTTTTATTCAGGTACTCCAGTTTCCTTCCAAATTCTCAAAACATGTTCATTGAAAACTCTAAATTGGCGAATGTGAGTGAGTTTATAGGTGCCCTGCTTTTGACCAGTTCAGGGTGTACCCTGCCTCTCGGCCAAAGCAGTATAATTATCATAAAAACTATGAAAACAAAATAATTAATAGAAAATACACATAAAAATATGACAATATAGTAACACTACATAAAACACTATGTAAAATCATCTTTCCCCATTGAAATGAATGGTAATGTTAATCCATTGCAGCCCTACCGCCCCAAAAAACTTTAAAAATTGTAATGTTCTTTTTAATAACAAAAATAGCATTTCATGATATTGTTAATGCTTAAAAATACAGTATAATTACGTAGTTAAATAGAATATAAAGAATGAAATGGTTTTTGGAACTTTTCTGCTTCAATTCAATGAACATTTAATGTACTGTAGATTATGCTGCTCCTTCTGGTGTATGCGACCTTCTGGTAAGCCGCAGTAATATTAGCTGCTCTTTGCCGAGGATAAAGAATGTATTCCTAATTTTGCTATATTTTCTGTCTATTTGTGTTGCTCCACTGCACAGGATCAAATATCTGTTGCTCAATGTCTTAACAGCCCTGCTACAAAGATGGTATTTATTAGCACGTCTATTCCTATGGCTTTACATTGTTTGTTAGCATTAAGCCAATATCCAAAGCAAAGCTATGTGGTTGTTTTAAATGCACAACGTGTAATTTTCTTTGTTTTACACTTAGTTTGACAGTAAACTTCAATTGGGAATGGCAATAAATATCTTCAAGACTTGTTTATGAAGAATTGTTCATTATCTGTGATCAGAATTCACTGCTACCACCTCGGAAAAAATGAAACGGCTTAACAACAGCTAGTGTATTATAAAACTTGTAAGTCAGGTCACCTGTATCGCAAGGCATCACTGAAATGATAAAATGAAATGACAAAATAGATTTGAATATGAGCAAATGAAACCTAAAAATGGTAGATAGGGGCTAAGGATTTGGTTCATCACTATTTTAAATTAAAGTCAATTAATATGCGCTTTTTTTTTTCAATGCAATGATTCATGCTGCACATGCATACATAAACTCACCTAAATCCATCTTTTTTCGGGCCTCATCCTCTTGCTTGGCTATTTTGGCCTTGAGAACTTCATCTGTTTTGGCTGGAGAAAAAGACAATACATTTAACGAATACATTATTATTACATTCAAAATAATCGTGCAGTAGACTGTACAAATATGAACACAGACAAGTACTCTAAGTTTGATGTGCTGAAACAACATTAAAAAAAAATCTGCATCTTATTTCCTAGTAAGTAGGAAGCAATTTCCACTGCAAATAGTCAAAGGCTTCCCTTTTCTCTCTCACGGATCTTTATCGCCTTGGCATAATGAAACGTTTAAAAGCAAGCCTGGCGGCGTGAATAAACACTCGTCGGAGCATTTTAAGCATCCCTCTTGATAAGCTTTCACCAGACCAGACTGCCAAAATAAAAAATAATCAAGATGTTAAGCAACATAAAAAAAAAAAGTGCCGTGTGGCGTGACTATCAATACTGCCTGTAAATTAATTACATTTCCGTTGTATGCCGCATCATTTATTTTACTGGCGGAGAAGGCCTCGGCGGAGACATTCACCTTTATTGCGATCTTGCCGCTTGATGAGCGAGTTATGTAAAATTGAGTCTCCAATATCATTTCACTTAATGACTTTAAACAGCAGCCGGGTAAAAAAAAAAAAAAGATTGGTTTGTGGTTTTTTTTGGGATGGGGAGTTGACAATATAAAAGAAGCGGTGGAAAGCACATGGAAATTGTGTCTGAGGATCGTTGTGTGCTTCGTTTGTAATGCTTCATTAGAACTGACTGGTTGTATAGCTGCCAACCAAACATAAAAATACAAACACAGCATACATGTATTGAGTGTGTGTGTGCGTGTGTGTGTGCGTGCGTGCATGGCCAGAGGATGAGCTCAACTGCGGCGCTGGTTTTATTCGGTAATTGGTGTAGACAAAGAATCTGTCACACCTCTTTTACGGCTGGTTAAGTCTGGAGGATACGCATCTTTACTAACAATGACTTGATACGGATGACTGATCCCTCGTCTACCTCCCTCTGCCTCCGCGTGCTTGGGTGCAACTTCGTCACTGTGTTATATTGGGTGTGTTATTGGCAAGTGTAACTCGGAGATAAATTCCTAATGTAAGAAGCCGAAAGTTTGCGTCAAAAATCAAACCAGAAACCTCCGCATATTTAAAATTACAGCATAACCTCTATGGTCAAACATGATTAATTTCTCCAATTTGTCTGGTTATATAAAATAAAATAACCATTAAAAAAGGCAATGGCAAAGGCAATAAATTCTTGCCTACTCTTATCTTTCCCCATTGAAACAAATGCAAATGCCATTAATCTGTTCCTGCCCCACAAATTAAACAGCAGAAAAAAGTTTTGTGATGTTTTATGTGAAATAGCACTTTGCAGTTGTGTACTTTATAAAATACAACAAACAGTATACATACAGTAACAAAATAAATAAAATGCAGCTAATTAAGTAAAATGTGAATGATTTCATGCTTTATTTTATGCGCAGCAACAATGTGCTCTTTCTGGTATGCATGCCTTGCCCACCAGGGGGGGTATAATGCAGGCATTCCTAATAAACCAAGAGAAGATTTAGAATTTACTTAGTAAACTGCAGAACAGACCCAGAAAAAGCACTGTCACGATAATTACTATACTGACTTATTGTTTTGTAAACAAAATGGACACATTTTTTCCGGACTCGATGAATTGTTGTGGTGAGCCGACATGCTGATTACAGAATGAGCCGACAGAGTTGGACGGCTTTGTCATTAGCCACAAGTGGGCCCATGGCACACTTGCGGACCGGTACACTCTTGACGGTGTTTGCTCCGTACAAGACTCCACAGCCTTGCTCCGCGTGCAGTACATAGATCCACACAACAAACAGGCATCTTGTTTGATTTGTGTCTCATGTCCTAAATGCACAAAAATGATCTGGGATGCAAAAAGCATGGTGGCTCTTCATCCAGTGACGCACAAAACTATTAACTTGTGTGCAAGGCTCGAATAAAGCACTCAGGCATTGCAGTTTGCGGTTTAAAAGTTGCATTTCAAGCAAAACTGCAAATCAGGTTTACCCCGAAGCAGGCAGTGGTATATGTAACAACAAGTCACATATATGTGGATGCAGAAGCAAAGCACTTGATTGAGGAGTTGGAAGACCGGTTGAAAAATGTGAGGCTGAATTTGAGGAGAGAGAAAAAAGAAAAAAATCACCAGTGTTGCAGCATTTCATAGTGAAATACAAGGTGAGCCCCCATTTGTTATAACACCGCCAAATAAGATGCTGTACCACGAGACGTGAGAGATGTTGGTGAATTTTACATAAGTGTGTAAGACATCAGTGAGCTTCACATAAGTGTACTTCACTAACAATGTTACCACTGAATTATAATTGTCTGATATTTACAGTACGGTACTTTTTTTTGTCCAGTTTGGCTGTAACCTCAAGTAGAAAAGAGAATCTGTATCTCTTTTTATGTTGTAACAGTTTTACTGTGTCAAAGTGGACTTTTTAAGCTACCACTGTGGTTTCTTCGTATTTTAATGGATATTTATTGAGAATCAGACTTTGATCAGTTGAAGAGAACTAGGTTTCTAGTGGGGGAAAAAAGATAGACAACAAAAGACAAGCGCGAGCTGTACAGATGCACAAAGTAAATGATTACATACCAAGAAGAATGACTCATTAGATATGAGTGCTCTATGGGGCAATAGTGCAACACCCAATGAGGGAAGTACAAGATAGGTAGGGCAGGACCAGGACAGGCGGGGAAGCATCAAGGCATTGTGAACCCGGCTGCATGAGTGAAGTGTGATGGGAGTGGCTATGTAAATTATAAACATCCATAGGATCAGAGTGTGAGTTAGGGGATACCTGATCATGTCAATAGTAATAGTTTCCTGTGTAAGTTACTATTAAGATAGAAGACTTTCATAACCTAACCATAATCTAACTTTGTTTGTTTTATGATTAAACAGCTTGAAGCAAACATTTGGCCTCTTTTTTTGAATGAATTTTTGACCGGTGCTTGTTGGGAAGCTCACTGCCAACATTCAGCGCTCATAACACAAATGTTTGCTTGCAATTTAAGATAAAAAAATGACATTTCAAAATATTCGTAAGTGAGGTCACTTGCAAGGTGATGTACGGCTTTAAAGAGAATATAATTTTTCTAGTTTTTGATGAAAATTCAGGCCTACAACGTGACTGTATTTTAATGTTTGTAAAGATCCTGGCACTTATTTTCTTTGGTGGAAGAAGTCTGACAACCACTGGTATATTGTACAGTATTACAGTGACAAGCAGCTCAGAGAGGAGGGAGTGATGTACCACTATTTGGCATTATTGTTCAGTCTTTGCAGAGATCTGCACTCCACTGTGTGCTCGTGTTGCAGACAAGAATTTATTTTGCATGCACCAGTGTGTGTTTGTGCAAGGACACCTGTGTGTACGTCTTTGTGTAGGTTTGTACGTGATTTGCTCGGGGCTACAGGGAGGCAGGAAAGAGACAGTGTGGTATTAGAGGTATGATGTGAGAGAAAATGGAGGGAAAAGGGTCCAGAGACAAGTAGCTAGATGGCAGCCATGTAGGTGAAAAGAAGAACTGAAAGCTTGAGGGGGAGAGAGAGAGAGAGAGAGAGAAGAGAGAGAGAGAGAGAGAGAGAGAGAAAAGGCTTGTGAAACAACATCGGGGGGATTTGATGCCTCTTTAGCGTTGTTTATCCTCCACCTCAATCCCTTCATCCCGCCGCCAAAAGCATCTCTTATCCTCTTCTCCTTCTGTTTTTGCCCTTTACCCACCCCTCCCCGCGTTTGCGTTGTCTCTTGCTCGTCTCTCCAGTACAACGTGCCTGGGGGTGATAGCAGCAAATCAAACTGTTTATCCATCTCTCATCAGCCCGCTCGCCTCACGGGGAGCCCAGCCTCCTCAAAACAATGAAAGCAGGCCTGAGAAAAGTGCCATGGATACCATTTAATTACATCAACATAAGAGCTTCTTTAAAACATGATTCAGAAAACATACAGGAACAAAAGTATTGAGACATAATAGATTCACTCTTCAAATACTTGACTTGGTTGGGTTGGGCTGGACCTCAACAGCAGGATACATACGTACCGGTGATGTAAGGATTTACAGTACCCCCCCCTCCTCATTACAGTCAGGAAAAGCTCACTTCTTGGAGTTCTCTTAATGATTATCCTGCGTTGTGGGCTGTGTTAAGAGAGATTCATCTTCCCTGATCTGCTCAAAATATGAGGGTTTTTAGTCATTTCTGGTGACCATTTTCCCTTTCCTTCCATAACAAAGAACAAAGCAACAACAATGGCAACAGTTGAACAGTGTGTGCTTGAACAAATGAACCTAAATGACCAGATGGTATGTTTAATTATGATGCAAAATGAATCAAGAAGGCAGAAACGTAGGTGGCATGTGGAGTAGGGAGAAACGGTGACTATATCATCACAGCACGTAACTAAAACGGATCAATCATGAGCGATGATCTCCATAGCTTTCTCCGTGCTTTTTTATTTATATTGTGCACTGCAAGTTACACAGAGATGCTGCACATATGTCAAGTGATGCAATGCGGGCATCGTCAACCACGCGAGTGCGCGAGTATAAAGAGGCCTTTATGACTTCAAATTTATGTTTGTAATCAAAACAGAGGGAGCCCACACCTTATACGAGGGGTGCTCAATGCGTCGACGAGTGACGGAGTGGCGAGAAAAAAAAAAAAAGACAGCCGTATTTTTCTGACCTTTAGCTCACCGCGCATGTGCAAACAATGACACATAGTACATGAAAACATGCTAGTCAGGGAATTACCCCCTATCTTAAGACCACAGTTAAGAAACCTTATCAAACACGAGTATGGATGCTGGCGTAAAGAAGAAAACAAAAACATATCACTTTCATACAAAATGGGAGGTGGACTTATTTTTCACAATGTCATTTTTGAAGTGGGTTTTCCCCATCTGCCATTAGAGTGAAATGTGTAATGGCATTTTCGAACTGTAAATGGAAAATACGACGCCGACATTCCGCCGAAAAGCAAGCTGAGAATGAGAAAGGTGAACGAACTAAAATCCCAATTAGCTGCACAGCAGTCACCTTTCACACAATATAGTTCAACAGCGAAAGCCGCCACCGAAGTGTCGTTACGGGTTCATCACATCATCGTTACTAACAAGAACTCTTCCAAGACGGAGAGATGGTAAAAGAGGCAGAGATGACTCGTTGTTCTGATCTTTTAAAAATAAGTCAGAAATATTATCTTCACCTGTAAAGGAGTACAGTTACACGGCACTGTCAAGCCATGGCTGATGTGTGGAAGGACATTGGAAATTGTATTTCTCAGTGCAGCTGGACGAATCCACTGACGTGAGTGACACAGCCGTATGGTGTTTAGTGATCATGATCAAAAAAATGTTTATAGTTAATTAATTATTATTATTAATAATAATTAATTATGTTGTGTTGTACCATACTACCTCATGTGTTTACTTACATTTACACATGAATCCTCAATATACTTTAAAATAAATATGTTTTTGCATTTTTGTAGTAGGTAGATCTTTGTGACTTGGTCATTCTAAACCCCCCCCCCCCCCCCCCCAGTCAATCACGAGAGGCTGGCTGCTTGAAATATAGATCTTGGGGTAAAAAAGTCTGGGCACCCCTGCCTTATACCATGAGTAATGATACCACGAGCGCTTTTGAAACATACAATTTGAATTAAAACAATGGCGGATGTTTGTAAACAGAAACCACACTTTCTGACCCACATTCGCGGATGTGTCACCCATTGCAATTCAGTGCCAACTACTGGCAAGGACGACTTACTATTTTTTCTCTTTTCCCCCTTAAGAATGGGTGGCTGGTATCGGCAGCCTCGACGATTACCCGATACTTTGTAATAAAGCCGATATTGATGTTTTTGCCAAATACCTACCTCAGACACATCAAAAGCTGAGGAGGATCCTATAATAGCTGGAAAGGAAAGATTGCAAAAACTCAATGCTCCCAAATTTTCTGAAATAACATAACTCCAAACAAAACTGTAGTTGAAGTCATGTGGTCGCGTTGTGAGTGAGTGTAATGCTTGCCAACACCTTCTCCATTTTGTCTAGTTATTTTAGTTGGATTCTACCAGTACTGTCTGATTCCTTTTCTCGTTTACAGATGTTAAAATGTTGCTTTGAATTGCCTGTCCAGTCACAAAATAATTGGAACAAATCACTTTATATTATTTCTTATGGGAAATTTGAAATTAGAACCACTCTTCAGCATCATGGATCGGATTGTCACGCCACGCACATCAGTTGATGACCATTACTAGCTTCTCGTTCCTGAGTAGCAACTGAACCACTTTCACAGCCAACTGAGGAATACCTGCAACATTTGTACATGGACATTCTCCCAGATTATAGCACAATGAGTCACTTTAAACTGCATACATTCCTTGAAGCCTTGATGCCATTTGGACGATGGGCATTGCGCTGGACGATCGTTCTATTAGGCATTCGAACTGCTCTAAATTCTAGAGACTGCATTGCCAGATAAGCAGCAAGCCTTAGCCTTATTGCTCTATGATTGTTACCACAATGTCCTGATATCTCAAAAGTATTCTCTGTCAATTGACTGTCTGTCTGCTGTCATTCTCAACATGTGTTGCACTACGGCAGCTCAAACAAAAGAGACAAATTCCTTGTAAGTTGTTGACATAGTTAGCCAATAAAGATGATTCTGATTGCTTTCCACTATGGATTTTTTTAAAACTTTCAATGACCACAAGTGTCAAAATTAGTCTAATTGTTAATATCACATTACCTCAAAATACTTGAAAGCAATGTTTAATTATAGCAAAAGACAGCATTGTTGCATCTAAGAAAATGTCTTTCTTAGCCGCTTTGTGGCTCCAGTCCAGTACGGGATAATAGTGTGATAGACTTGTATTAAAGCAGTTAATAAACATGCATTTAGTCTGTGTTCCATGTTGCCCATATGAGTTGGGGGGAGCTTGTCCTGATTATGAGTGTAATTACAGCTCGGGGGAGTCCCTGTGAAGGCTGCCAGAAGATGTTACGAGCACTTCAACGGAGAGGAAGAAAGTGTGGAAAAAGGGTGTGAAAAGCCAGGTTACCATGTTTTTATTTTGTTTTTTTTTTTTCCTTCAGAAACTCCTCTCCTATTGGTACTTCTTCCTCTGTTCTCTGCTTGGCAGGATTATCGGGGTCTCGTTAGAGGGGGAAATGTAATAACGTTCCCACTAGGTGAAATGGGGCCATTATCAGCCAAGAGATGGATGGCCTGCGTCGGGCCGGCGGGGGCCATGCACGCACACAATTTAGATTCAATAAACTGGCAAAGCAACACCCAAAATCTGATTTCTCTCTTTATATGCTGCCAATGCTCACTGCTAAGATGCTGATTCCCTATTATCGCACGGAAAGAGACTATTCAATGGACGTGTGGCGCAGTGGTCAGAGGAGCTTGTCAGAGGGAGGGGGAGGGGGCTGGGACATCAGGCAAACAGATACAGCTGAGGGCTAATAGGTTCACGTGCAGATAAACAAATCTAAGGCTGAGATGAGTTATAGAGTTATTAAGGATGGATTGGGAGGAAAAGCGAAGGAGAGTGTGGTTGTTGCATGGGCCTGAGGCTGTACGTACTATATAACAAGTGAGAATGGATATCATATTATAGAGTTTGAAAGAGCAGCATCCAGCCCACGTTATGCAGCAACTCAATATCACACGTAAAAAGCAGCCTGCTGAGGTTAGCACAACAGTTATTTACTTAGCTCGTATGCGTGTAAAATGCAAGAGGGCATGTGTTGGCGGACATGCACAAAACATCCTGTTTGACTGCAAGCGTGTGGTCGGTCAGTGGGCGTCGTTGACCATGGCCGCCGGTCAAAACGAGGGTGAGATAAATCAGCCTCGTACCCAATGACAAAGAGAATATTAGCGGCCGTGTGCTGCAATTGGAAAAATGTCCCTTCCAATCAAGCCAGCGTTTTACAGGCCGGCTCAGCATGCAGGCCCGCGGACCAGACACCAAGGATGGCAAAAAAGAGGAGGTTATAAATTCATGGATAGAAGAGAGAGCACCAAACATGCGCATTTGAATAACAAACAAAGCACTTTTAGTAATTAGACTACAGCTACTTTTGAATCATTGTCTCTTATTGGGTACACTTTTACAACTGGTGATTAAAACAAGAAGCAGTTCAGCTGCACAGAAGCATTCAAACAACACTGCTCTTATTTTTAAGAAATAAAATAAACTATTGGGAACTGATAGTTTATTACACAATGCAGACAGTAACATGACATGACAGGACAGTAACATATGATTGCCAAGAAATGCACAATTTCAGTCACTACACTATTTTTATTTCCCTTAGTAAGAAGTGTATTTGGTTGCCGTTACTTTTTTAAATTTACACTTTAAGAATACACTTTTACTGGCACATTTAACGCACAGTGCATTGTGGGTTAATTCTTCATACCTTACTGCGTGGTCATAAATGGGTCATGGAGAGTAAGGACTGAGTCACCGAAGGACTTAAAATATTAAGCTTAAACACTATTTACAGCGGCATGCCGACTCAGCTGGTAAAGCGTTGGCCTCACAGTTCTGAGGTCCCGGGTTTAATCCCGGACCCGACTGTGTGGAGTTTGCATGTTGTCCCCGTGCCTGCGCAGGTTTTCTCCGGGCACTCCCGTTTCCTCCCACGTGCCAAAAACATGCAACATTAATTGGACACTCTAAACTCACACTAGGTGTGATTGTGACAGTTTGTCTCAATGTGCCCTGCGATTGGCTGGCAGCCTGTTCATGGTGTACCCCGCCTCCTGCCCATTGACACTTGGGATAGGCTTCAGCACACCCCGGGACCCTTGTGAGGATAAGCGGCTAGGAAGATGGATGGATGGATTGATGGATGGATAATATAACTGCCACATTACAACGTGCAGCATGTGCACTGCAGCTCCAGTTCACCTCAGGGAGAGGTGATACTAGATTCAACCACTGGGTGGCAGAGAACACAGGCAACATCAGTCACAGGCTTCAACAAAGGCCTTTCTCTCTCAAATGTGTTTCCATGCGTTCATCATGTGGCTGTAAAAAGACAACACTCCACAGGAGGTGTGATATACAAGTCCAGATTGGACAGTACATTCTAGAAAGAGATCAATTAAAGTTGCTGCTGGTGTTGTGGATGCTTTCAAGGGGGAAACAGCACGTCAATGAAGAGGCGGAAAACCAGGCTGACATGGTGACCTCTGCACTGAACTCACCAACATCTGAAAGCCCAGCGCTAGGAGCACTTTGGAATGATACGCTACAAGCACATTTTCAATTCTTCAGTTTACATTGTCAAATGATCCTAGTGAACTTGAATCCGTCAAAATGGCAACTGTAAACACAAACAAATGATACACAAACCTGAAATACCTGAAACGATGTAATTAATACATAACTAATTTGTTCATATTTAATAGGTGGTCTGTTGGTCTATTGTGATATCACAAAAGTAGATTAGTGAATTGCTTATTACTGCAAAGTGCACCAAATTGTAGCTTTTTTTTCTTCTCACTAGCACAATAGAATAATTGTCTAAATCATCATGAATATAAGGAGGACTCAAATAGACTTATTTGGAAGTTAGCTTAAATCAAGTGTCTTTTTTTCAGTCAAAAACATTTTGTGGCGCCCATGGTATTTTTTTCCTTTGTGGGACACGGTCCAAATAGTTCAGAGTATTGAGGTCTGCAGACTCCTGACCTAAAGCCTGGTACACAAAATTAATCAAGCAGTTTCTATCATTGATTTTGCCCATTCCCGACAAAAGACGAAAAATGCCTGATTATTTTGTTTTAAAAGATTATCATGTGGATCTAAAGTGTGTTAAGATTGAATTTGTCCTGTTAATTGGTTCTGGAACGGGTCAGGACTGACAATTTTAACAATTAATCATTCAACATTTATGCCCAACATTCTTTGTGTGTGTGTTGTGTGGGGGGGGGGGGGGGGGGTTGAAGCTGACAATGTCCAAGTGATGACTTTGTGGATTGTGATATTGACGTAATGTAGACAATCAAAAAGCGACCTGACTGAGGAGGAGGGTGTAAATAAAAACAAATATCCTCCATAACAGCTGTCATTCGCCTGATTTGAGAAATCATCCACAGCTTGCTCAGTGGACTACAGTTTATTTTCATGGTATCTCCATGATTTTTTTTTAAGTCAGGATTTTTCAGATGAACACCATCAATAACTCCTCTTATGTATCCTCTTGTCCTCTACGTTGCGTTTGCTGTTTCCCAGTTGTTACAATCTTCTTTCCTCTTTATTATTAGTTCACCTTTTGTTATTTGAAACATTTCTTGCAGGATTATGATCTAAAATAGTGGTGGGACAGAATCTTCATGTGTGTGGTGTGCTGTGTTGAGATTATCATGCCACAAACAGTATGATCAAAACTGTTAAATCCATTTTCTTTTTATCTTTGTGCTTATTCTGTAAATTACAAATAAATAACTAAATAAAATCCTTTCATATCTATCCGGCCTGAGTATGTTTACACATTACTTACTGGGATTTGACATTTAATATGAAAAAAACGTTTTGTATAAATTGCTCCTCAAGACCCTTTTATCCCTTCAGGTGAAACCTTGACCTTCAGGAGGTGTAGGGTTTGGAGGAGGGAAACATAACAGTGGGGTCTCTAAGACGGATGTGGGTGGATGTTTTAGGTCTGAGACTTCCATCCGCCCTTTGGACCGGAGCAGTGGCCCGTGATCCACAGCACTGAGAGGGATGCTGGGTCAGTGAGAACATGCAGAGCGGAAAAGTTGAGGAGTTGTTGAGGCCTTCAAGCAGTCAACGAGATCAGAGAGAGATCTTACTAGGGAGGACAGCGCAGTGCTACCGGGTCCGCTCGCACAAACAACATGGACATCTGTACACGCATCCAAACATAACATGCAGCAACCTAAGGGGTTGGAAAGCTCATAACACAGCCGCTATCATATAGCCACTAGGTCAGAGTTCAAGGTTGAAGCCAGAGTATGGTAATATTGTGTAGATTGCACTTGCACTAAGATATTAAAACATGACATTAACGTTAAGAGTGTGTAGAGTGTCTTCTAATTGGCTTGCTGTGCAGGGCGTGTATGGCTTTCAGACACGGACGGGATGAAGTTCTGTAAGCAGAACTTTTGTCGGAGATGAGTGGGTAAGTGCACATCGCAGGTCTTGAGAGGGCAATCAGAGCAAATCTATAATGCAAGGATCACTCTGTGAAATATTAAAGCATCCCGCGGCCTCCGAATGACATCTCACCCTCGACTTCAACCCCGTCATGTTTCCACACGCTACTTCCTCTTTGTTATGCCTCTGATTTTTTTGCTCCCTCACATCTCATTCATGTCCTTTAAATCATCAATGTTCTCTTCAAAACAGCCATTAATTCTTGGCATGTGTTGGACTGTGCTCCCCCCCCCCCTCCACATACTTTAGACTCTAGAAGGATATGAAAAGGCAAAAGGAAGACACTTGGCTAATCATACGAGGCTGCCCTACCTGTTTGAATGGTTGAGAGAGACAAACCTGTTTGGATCATTTTCCACACTGCAAACGCGCCGGTCAATTTGCATGCTTTTTCGGGTGAAAAGTGCTTGTTAGTGATCATTTGTTCCAAAATTAGATGCTACCTGATGTTGTCAAACAAAAATACACATTTAACACAGTTCAATGGAAAATGTTGCCTCTAATGTTGCAAGGAACCAAAAACCTCTGAGTTGGAAGTACCAGCAGTGGTGAGGTCCACATCGCTTACAAGAACTCAATTAACCAAGCTTCTGTGAGTTTAGCTCTGAAAAATAAAGGTTTTTCTTATGGATATTTCATCCCACCTAGACACATTCACGGCCTCACCGTCAGTCAAAATTTATAGAATATTCGGAACATCCACGTAGAACAACTGGAGGGTGGCTACAATACATCAATGCAAGGACCTTTTCCTCTTCTTACTTCAATTAATAGTACTGGAGGAAGTAGCGACACTGCTGTTGTGTGGACCTCTACTCGCAGCTAGCCACTACTGGGCTTGTGGACCGCTGGCTTTGCCTGATACTCAACAATCTTGCTTCATGTGCCGCCCTTAAAACCCACACAACAGAAAATAGAAAAAGTGAAGTTTTTATTACGTTCGCTAGCCCGCGAACTAACAAGACCATAGAGACGTTCAAAATGTCAGCACCTCACTTGAAATTATGTGTGGGTCCACACACACACAAACAAAAGGAAGTTAACTGGTTATTAATCCTAACCACAGCAGCACACTATCAATATTCAGCCAATAGTTGACGACAGGTGAAGGGCTGACCTTCCTGTAGCTGGCAGGTGGGCTTTTTTTTTCTTTTTTTTATTTCAGTCTTATTTTAAATACATAGTGATTTTATTTTTTTTATTCATTCAAATTTGGGAGGCTGTTAAAAAAACACTTCTGCAGTGTGTGTGAAATTTACAAGACGTTTTGTGGCCTCTTCAATAAGTTAATGACTTTTTTTACTCTGTGCCAAATGTTTAATATTTGTTTTTGGGCTGAGTTTACGTTTTATTTGTATTTTTCCAAGATATTTACACTTTTACATTCCAATGCCTAGATTCTTTAGATGTAAAAGCTAATTGTTCATTAAAAAAAGGATGTACTTATGTTAATCAGTGTGCTCTAATATGTTTATAGCACTGGCATAAAATACATTATTGTGAGGGTTTTGTGGAAACTATATCTTCATAAAAAAAGTGGTATTGTGACAGGCCTAGCCACATATGCACCTCTCAGCTGGTGTGGGCTAAACCTCACGAGCCTAATATGAGATCTTTCAGGCAGCTGTTGCTTCACTTTGATGTTTCCTCACTCTCTGCATCTTCGCCTCTCAGGCACACATGTAAAGCGAAAAGGTTATGTCACGCTTAGCCAGATTTGTGCTTCTCTATCAAAGGCCGTACATACTAGTTATTTGATTGAACTCAAATTACACTGAACAGTCAAGAAATACTTCAAAATGATCACGCTTATCATAATCATAATCATGCTCATTAAGGTTGTAGGTGAACTGGAGGCTATCCCACCTGATTTTGTGTGAGAGGCAAGGTACATAGGTCTTATGACAAAATTCCTCTTAACTATGTATTTCAGTGATTCTGGATCATTTCACAGCACATGACAAATAGTGCTGGCCTCTCCCAGAGCTGAGTTTTGGTAAACACCAAGTTTTACATGAAATGTTACTTAAGACAACATACACAAGCATATCCACACACTTGAGATGAGTTGAATTAAACAAAAATGGCTTTTATGTGGTTAGAGCCTTCCCAGATTTTAAGAAAGTTATCCATTTATTTGCTATAAGTGAGTAATATGATTATTTGGTTCTTCAATTAACACTTCCAATTCCATCACTTCAAACTTCATCTGATGCTTGTGGTGTTTCATCGTGAAAATTATCAGAGACCTACCAAAAGCCTTAAACCCTTTTTTAAATATGGCAGTCTCCACCATTTTTACACCTGTTGTTAGCAGCAGGCACAATCTTTCAGAGTGAGTGAACAAGCAATTTAGCGCTTACAATTTGGGAACTCAATAAAATAAAATTAAATTAAAATACAAAATAAAAATACAAAATTGCAATTTTAGTCACAATATTACCACCATCATCGTGCAATGTGTTACAGTGAAAATGCAATTTAGGACCTGCTATTTGCCATCTTGGTAAATCAGTCCCAGCGAGACCACAGATCAAAAATCTTGGGGTCAAAAAGAGAAATAGTAGTGTATTCAAAATTTATTGCAAAAATATCTGTGTGTGAGCCTGTGTGTGTGTCCACTTATTCTAGGGTGAATGCACTTGATCACGCTGTTGAATGGTGGAGAATAAGCTGAGGTCCCCCGCTGAGAACCTGTTGGACTCCATTGTGATAGCACAGCGCTGAGTGTGTGCGGCAGTGGTAGTGTTGGGTGGGGCATGGCTAAGACCATCAAAACCTCTGCACATGAAAGGTAAACTGGAGCGGCTAATCGCCATAATGACACAAGGAGGCTGCGAAAGGGGCGGCCACTTAGAAGAAGAGAAAGGCGAGGAGAGACTCTGGCTGTGTCAATGGGATTCAGCTCAACTGACCACATTACAGGAACAAACATGCAGGGCCGCAGACTTGGTGGTCTCCGCATCGGCCTGACTGCTCTTTTTGGCATGGACGTCATGGAGGGCTGTATGTGCATGCATTGTGCCTCCTCTTTTTTTTTTTTTTTAAAGAAGAAAAAAGACCTCCACCAAAGCTTAGAGATTCGAAAGTGAACAGCGAATTTAAGATTGGGACTTAAAACTAGACAGAAATCCACTTTTATTGTCAGATTCAAATATTAGAATAATTATCTTTTATTGACTTGGATTTCATTGTTATTATTCTGATTATAATCATTTCGGGGCTATTTCAAGGCAGAGGGAATTACAGTATGCGGAGTCCCAAATAGCAGTCAAGTGTTACCACAAAACTTTCATGCTTCTGCCGGAAAGCATGAAATGTCAGGAAAAGCCAGATAGCAAATTCGTGACGTTGTTTTGGGTTAACCAGCACTTAGATTAGGCTTTACACGATCACGATTTTTGGGGCGAATCACCGATCAGGGAGTTTAAAAAAAAACATAACTGAAAACCACTCCGATCACAAAATGGAGTAATGATTATTTAAGTAACCTGTTCATTTACTGTATATACTTGTGTACTGAACTACTAAATTATAGAAGCAGTGTTTGCCAACTCCAATTTAACATGAGTTTAGGATCATTCTGAAAACCATCACATCGCAAGCTATTAGCTGTGCAATCACATCCTTTCAGTTATTTATTATGAATTCATCATTCAAATGAATAAAAAAAAAATCAATTGAGTTGTACAGATGTCATATCAATGGTGGAAAAAGTTTCTAAATTATTTGCCTTGGTCTTCTTTTTTACAGCACAAAAACTTGACATTTCAATAGTGCTGTGGAGATTTTGTTTTTATATATCCATTGTATTGCACTTCTTATCATGCAAAAGTGGGATTTAAAACTAAATTAAAAAAATACAATTATGGAGAACTTGAGTAAAACAAAAAGACCTTAGGCCAGTGCTTCTCAATTTTTTTTTTGTCTTGTTACGGCCACCCCAGGAAGAAGAAAAAAATTGCAACACCTCCACCAGCAGGCCCCCATGAGTACGCCTCTATATAACATTGTTTAGGAAGGATAGTCGAATCTAATCCTTATAAACATTGAAAAAAGTACAAAAAGAAATAAATACAGCATATAGATAAATTTACACTAACAGTTACACAGTCGCAATCTCTCTCTGCCTTTGTTTTCATTGGCAGTAAAACATTTTCCATGATGTCTTCCAACTATAACTGCTCGTACCATTCCAATAAACACTCCAACGCCATACACCATCTACTCCTAGAGCAGCACGACCACTACTGCCATCAACTGCAGTGGATGTGCAATTACACTTTATTCTAGTACAGGAAATCATGTGTTTCAGAGTCTCACACAACCCCCTGTCGTCGTTGGGCCCCACTATTTGAGAAGCATTGCCTTAGGCAGTCTCTGCACGACTAATAAATTGTGGTATTTCCATAGAACATTAATGTGAAAGCATACAATATTTTGTAGTGGTTATGTTCGTCTACTGGAATGGTAATCCTCATTAATAAAATTCTCCATAAAGAGCATCTTTAAAAAAGACTACATGCAGTTTCAGTGCCTTGAAAGGTGCTGCTATTTTGGTTAGCAATGGTGTTCATATTTTAAATGTATTTGAAACAAGGTAATTACAGCTACTACCCTTTATTATTTGATGTCTATTTGAGGGAGGTGGTCATTTAGAATTTGATGAAGCATCTGGCAAAGGACAAGGCATAATTTCTGCATACATTGATACATACTTCTACTGGGCAGAACTGGGCGCAATTTGTAAATAATGCAAGGTCATTACTTAATATCACTTAAAGTACACTGTATGCACAAATAGTACTAACAAGGGACATAATTGTTCATATTTGTTAAAAAAAATTCCAATGATGTATTCAATTGAAGCCAATGTTTAATCTGGACAAACACTGGATGAAAACTGGCATTACAGTTTGTGACCCAGTCCACCCTCAAGCATCTCTAATTGGCCCAAAGTTTTGCTTTTAGCCTCTAACATGCACAAGGGCATGCCTCACCTCAAATCTGGCCTTTCTCCACTGACTGACTATGAACTTTAGAGTTCATTTTATTTGTTTTTAAGAATCTAAATTGTCTCAAATCGGTTTAGCAATTTGAGCTGCTCCATCCCACGGTTCTGCCTGGAACTTCATGTCAGATCAGTCACTGTGCCTTTTTAAAACTCATCC
Organism: Syngnathoides biaculeatus; assembly: GCF_019802595.1. Lineage (NCBI taxonomy): Eukaryota > Metazoa > Chordata > Actinopteri > Syngnathiformes > Syngnathidae > Syngnathoides > Syngnathoides biaculeatus. Next base: position 26,098,032 of record NC_084647.1, on the reverse strand, counting down.
TGAAACCCATTTTTTATTCTTTAGCCTTCAATGCGGCATAAGAACCTGCCCTTGTTTTAGTGTGCTAATTTGTAAGATTGCTTTTAGAATTTTTTATTCTTGTATTGCTTGTTAAAGTGATTTATGTTGTTTTATGTTCATTTGCGTAACCCCACCCCGAGCTTCTCTTGTTCTCGTTCCCGTCTCATCTCTTAATGCTTATTTTCATCGCTTTGCTTAAAATATTGATAATCAATTAGTGCTACGTCTGTTTTGCTACAACAATGGCTGTCGCGCTCTATCACTCTGTCAGGGCCAATTGGCCGCTCATTCAAAGTTCATCTTTTTCTTCGGTGGCTCTGTGCCTTTGGAGGAGTCATTATGTGCCGAACATAGCCTGAGGTGCAATCATCTATTCTCTTTCATTACCGGCGAGATGGAGAAGGTGAGAGAGATTATTAGAACTTTGGAATGATCACAAAGCTCCACGCCGCCTGTCAGATCCCCCCTACGTGTAATTCATCTGGCCTCGCTCAGTCAGCCCCCCCTTCCCTCCCTCG